>NC_045172.1:2991862-3016851 GCF_900700415.2 Clupea harengus | reverse complement strand
TTTGTTTGGCCAACCCATGACAGGCACGCTTTTTATTTCGAGTCTGTTCGAAATGTAAGGTAGCTGCCTCGATGCCGTAATAGACAGGTGTATTTCATGTCTTTCGGGTGAAAGCGTTGGTTTCGAGCGGCCTTTTTAAGATGGCACTTACGGTAACGTGTGACGTTGATACGCTGCAAGAACGTTATGCTCTCTAACGTAGGCTAACATGCTAAAGTCACGCCTCGCAAATCACATCAACCATTTTTGCTGGTTACAATAACAGTGTTATAGGATAGTATATTGTCTTTTTCTCGGTAACTTTTAAAACATTTTTTAGCTCTGGCATTGGTCTCCCATTATGTATTTATCACTTCACTGGATTGGAAATCCATTTTCCAGGCTCTCGCACGCCCCCTTCATTGAGGCAGAGATTAGGTTTGCCTCCCCTGTGTGCTTTTTCACTGTGGTTTTATTACAGATCAGCAAGACTAAATAGCTTCTTCACATACGTGAAATACATTACATTACCTATTATATGGATACAAACAACATATAATAAAAGTGTCTACAAATATTTCAGTGATGACAAACAATGAGAAAGAAAAAAGGCATGCGCTCAACCCAGTGTGTGAGGGATTGCACAATCTGAGATGAGGCGCAGCTCGTCGCTGCCTCACCTCGCGAGTCGCCTCTCTGTTTGAACAGGACATGGTCAAATTCAGCGATTTTGATTAGAAAAATGATCGGAATCATACAAAAATGTAATTTAAAGCACAGATCAGTAGATACATATTATTATTTATTTTATCATTATTATTTTTTTTACTTTTCATGATGACTTTTACTTTTCATGAGGCTCTGCCTCCCCTGACCACACGTCCCTATGTGTATGTAATCTGAAGCACTGACCTGTTTTCTACTGCCGGGCGCTTCACTGCAACTGAACAAACTTACCACTCTCCAACTTCAGTTTGTTTTCAGAATGAGATCATTTTTTGGTTGGGTTGGCCTGTGCCCGTGCAACATTCAACACAGGAATGTTTATGATTAAACTGTTACCAGAGCACAAAATTGTTTACAACAGCACAAAGTTCTTCATAGATCTAGCCTCATACATTTTTTTGTCAAAGTGCACCTGATTGATGCATTGAACTTTAAAATGTGCAAAATGTTCTTATATATAAAATATATTCCCCGGGGAGCATGCCCCGGACCCTCCAAGGGGGTTCGCACCATTGTCACCTTTTTCATCCCTGATGAGTTTGCACCCCTGCGGAATAAAGATTGCTGCATCAGAAACAATTGGCTAACCATTCATCTTGCAATTTCTAAAAAAAAAGAGGGGAATTGGTAAGTATTCTACTATTCTTCTGTGACAGGAAATCTGCATATTTAAAAAATCCTAGAAGGGAGGTTTGAGGATAGGGATAATCTGCTTCTTGTCTTTGTTCCATTAATAATCAGGAGGTGTTTGGCTGTGGGTCAGCTCTGTGTAATTTTGTTAATGATTCTAAAGTAACTGAATCAGCCCGAAGTAGTGAGGTGTCAGAATTGTGTTGAAATAAGTTTCTAAAGAAGCTGAAACAAAGTGAACCAGGCCGTGAAACTCTAAAGTAACGGAAACGAGTGGTTGATAACCCCAAGTAGTGTGGTTTGTGCCTAAAGTACTGTGGCCCAGGAAAGTAAAACATTTAATTAAAAACTCTGCCCGACAGACAGTGGCGGCATTTCTTGCAATTTTTATTAGCCGATGTATAGGACGTAGAGGCAAGTGTGACATTGTGTTTAATTCAACCCGAAGACGTGGGGTCAGCCCGACTAATTGTGGCATAGTATTAAAATAAGTTGGCTGGATAACAGAGAGTCTGTTGTTGGTGGTGTTGTTTTTTTTTAGAACTTTAGAATGGAAGATATAATTACTAAATTACATGACAAAACACGGTTCACACATTGAAAATCTTCAGATTACTGACACCCTTTTGAAAATGGAAAATGTGCAGTTGCAGAAAGAAATGGGAACTCTCAAGGCTAATAACAACTTGTTGAAATCAACAGTGAAAGTGTTGTCAGGTGAGTTAGATAAGGTGATACATAGGGTTAGCCAGTTCTCCAATTGCACATCTGATATTAGCAGCAGCAACGCCGGAAATGAGGAATGTTGGAAGAAACATTCAGATTCACAGGATAGTCAGTGCCAATATTCAGGTGTCACGGTTAAATACCCAATGGCACCAATTCACTCCACCACTGTGCGTAATGGAGCAAGTGGAGATGAGGTTATGTCACACACCATCAAATGCCTTACTCCCTCAGAGTTAGAAGTAGTGGTAAAGAGTGTGGGAAAATTTGAACATGGCAAACAGGATCCTGTAGAATTCCTCACCCGTCTGGAGACCTGCGTGAACATTTACAGATTGACAGATTTTGATGCTTGTGTTGTGTTGAGCCTGTGCCTTCCGTCTACATTATCTAGAGCCTTGACAGATAAAGTAAAGAATAGGATGGGAAATAATCTGGACCGAAAAAAGCACTATTAGAGGTCTTGGGGATTGCATCTGTCAATCCAGAAAAGAAAAGTTAGCAGAAGTGTCAATGAGGAAAGGGGAACATCCAGCGGCTTTTGCAGATAGGTTACTGGAAGCTTTTACGACAAACAGTGGTTACCCTGACATCATGACTGAGGATATTGCCTATACATTTGCTTTGATCAACAAAAGTGATCCCCAGACTTGCTCTGCCATAGAAATGTTTGTGACTCATCTCTCAGGCTATGATGAAATTATTGCTAAAATGACACAATTTTACAATAATCAAGCCACTTCTAAGAAATCACACCCCGCTCCAGCTATAGGAAGTAAGCTTTCCCAACAGAACAGGAGACACAGAGGGCCAGAATCCTCCAGTTCTTCTAATTGGCAACACAGATGTAACAGCTTCAGGAGAAGCAATCCAGTGGGTGTTATCATATGCTATACATGTGGAGAAGATGGGCACATTGCGAGACACTGCCCAGGTAGTGGGGGAAGGTATGAAGACTTTGTTTGCTATGCATGTGGAGAAAAGGGTCACATCGCAAGACATTGCCAAGACAGAGGGGGAAGACATCAAGGCATTGTCTGTCATTCATGTGGAAAAGAGTGACACATAGCGAGGAACTGCAAAGACAACAGATCAGAAAAGCAGAACTCTGTTTGTTTTTCTTGTGGAAAGAGGGGCCACAAAGCAATTCTTGATAGCTTTTTCTTTTTGTCTGTGGAGAGTTACACCACTCTCCACAGACAAAAAGAAAAAGCTATCAAGAACTGTTTCAGCAAATACATAGTCTACAGACTGAATTGACATTGCCTCAAAACAAAAGACCCAAAGAGGAAGCTATTAACACCTGGCCGAACAAATCACTGCTTGAAGAGAATGACTGTATGGCTCAGACACAAGCAGACAATAAATTGGAATGATGTTGATAGTAGCACACATTGAAAATATGTGCTCTATCAAAAGAGGGGAGTTTATATTTGGAAACCTGTTTGAAGGTTGTGTTTTGATTATGTTTGTGTTGTCGATACATGTTGGATGAGTGGAAATTCTGGTGGGGAAAGGGGGGGGCAACATTATTATTTTTTTAAATACAATTTCAGACACCAGATGACCAACCCAATGGAAAGGGGTACCACTTGTGGTAATGGAACCTGTGGGACCAGAGTCCACTTGGGAGACCAGAGGGAGATGTGGACAAGGGCCACCACAAAGCAGAACAGGGACCAACAAGAAAAATCCAGACGGCCACCACACAACAGAATTCTACAGACCAGGAATCCAAAGGACCTGAGACCATACATGGATCTGAGATCCAAAGCCCAGAGATTCACCATAAGAGATTGACTGATGGAACAAAATAGACCACAACCAATGAAGACAATGAAGAAAACTGAAGAAATGAAGGAACAACAAGAAGATCTTGACACTTTTCAGAGCTTCATCTGCTGAATGGTGAAAGGCAGAAAGACACACTCAATAGAGTGCATGGACAAGAAAGACAAAGAGAGAATCAGTGAGCGACTTCTCTGGAATTTGAGAAAGTGATTTCCCCAGAGACAAATATGCATATCCACAACTGGTGTGCACATCCTTACCCACACAAACAAACACACAGATACACACTCACACAATATGCTGAAACATGGAACACACACACGAATAGATGAAACGAAGATGCATGCTATGATGTTTGATAACAATTTGGCCCATTTACATTTATATTTACTTATGTTTTGGATGTCAAATGCCCTTATGTTTTCCTCAATTATCTCAGACTGTCTCCTTGGCTATGGTGGTTCTCAAATGCTTCTCCCAAACCTGAGAAGATCTTTATATTATAGTATCAAATTACAGAATGACCCCATGATAAGTTATCTATTGAGACTGGGAGATGACCAGTGTACGCGAGGGTGATGAGTCCAATGACGGGTAAGACTCCCTAATGGCCACAGAGGGAGCAACCTAAAGCAGGACATCTCGCCACTGGACACCTCTATGAAAGGTGTGACTGAAAAAGAAAGTTGATGTGATGCTATGTATGGCTTCATAGCATCAAAGAGGTGACTGTAAGATTCATGAAGCTGCTGCTGTGACCACCAAAAGTTGACCAGCATAATATCCAAAATGGTAACAAAGGAAAGGTCCCCACACTGGATTTGCAAACTAAGGTGTGAGTGACTGCAATTAATCATAGTATGGGAATGAGGGTAGGCCATTGAGAACCATCTCAGTCAGCAGGTCAGAGAAACCTGATTATCATACAGAACAACAAAAGGTTGCCAGACCTGTTTGCATTACAAGCCTAGCTCATTTACATTACTAGGAGGTGTCTTAAAACAGTATACAGTGGGGAAAATAAGTATTTGACCCCCTGCCGATTTCGCAAGTTTGGCCACTTGAAAAGAAATGTGTGATCTATATTTGTAATGGTAGGTCTATTTTAACAGTGAGAGACAGAATATCAACAAAAACATCCAGAAAACTGCATTTTATAGCAGTTATGAATTGATTTGCATTTGTCGCGGAAAATAAGTATTTGAACCCCTACCAAACAGCACAAATTCTGGCTCCCACAGACCAGTTATGTGCCCAAGAAGCACACAGATTAGTCCTTATTAGGCCTAACAAGGTACACCTGATCTCAACTGGTGACGTATATAAAATAAACCTGTCCAAAGAATCATACTTCACACCTTCAACCTCACCACCATGGGCAAGACCAAAGAGTTGTCCAAGGACGCCCATTTCGTTGTAGGGGGGGACAATACACTGTAACATTTCAGAGAGAGAGTAATTCCTGGGGGGGGGGGGGGGGGGGGCACAGGAAAATTGCAGATGACCCCGCCCACTCCCCCCGCGACGAAGTTTTGCCATCTTTTTCATAATAACTCGTTTTATACACAGAGGAACACAGATGTCAGGCAAGATGACACAGAACACAGATGTCAGGCAAGGCAAAATCTCCGGCCCATTTTGGAATCCCTGTCAGACGCATTTTTTTAGGTCTCGAAAAGCGTACATTTCCGGATAGAATTGTATTTACAATGACTGTTGGGGGGGACAACTTTATGGTAGGGAGGGACACGCAGGTCCGGCCCTAGCACATTTGGCGCCCTAGGCAAGCTTCACTCCTGGTTCTCATTCTCATACTCATTCACTCGCTCATCTTCCCAATCACCTGCAAATAATGTTTTTTTAGTCTTCTGACCTGTTGAAGGTCTGGGTCACTTGTGGCACATATTATTCACTAATTTTAAGCCATCAATCTACCTCAGGGTGAACAAAATTAGCCGAAACGGAATTCACCAAGATGTGAAACGGAAAATTCATTTCTTTGAAACGGAAAATCATTGACCCTATTCTTACCAGTTCTACAGTAGTACTGCAGTACTGCACCTTTATTCATTGCAAGAACAAGAGTGCAAGATGCCGCAGGTGGCGCCAGATATTTTAAAAGTTAATTTAAAGGCATGTGGGAGACTCCATGGTCAAGTGGAAGAAGGTTCTGTGGTCTGATGAGACCAAACTGGAGCTTTTTTTCAACAGTGGCTCTCTTCCATAAAGCTTTGATTGGTGAAGAACCCGGGCAAAAGTTGTTGTATGCAGAGTCTCTCCCATCTCAGCTGCTGAAGCTTGTAACTCCTTCAGAGTAGTCATAGGTGTCTTGGTGGCCTCTCTCACTAGTCTCCTTCTTGCACGGTCACTCAGTTTGTGAGGACGGCCTGCTCTAGCCAGATTTACACATCCAGCCATATTCCTTCCATTTCTTGATGATGGATTTAACAAAATTCCAGGGGATGTTTAGTACTTAGACATTTTTTTGTATCCTTCCTCTGACTTATACTTTTCAATAACCTCTTCTCTGAGTTGCTTGGAGTGATCTTTGGTCTTCATGGTGTAACGGTAACCAGGAATACTGATTACTGAATACTGACCAGTGAATGGACCTTCCAGACACATTTACTGCACACTGATCCCCATTTCACTAATTGTGAGACTTTTAGCACCAATTGGCTGGACCTCTGTTGAATTAGGTCAGTCACTTTAAAGGGGGTGACTACTTATGGAATCACTTTTTTTCATTGCATATTTTTATTAAATTGACATAACTGTGTAGAAATCTGTTTTCACTTTGACATTGAAGAGGGCTTTTTTGTGATTTTTTTTGTCAAAAAAGCCAACTTATATTGACCAAGATTGATTTATAAAAGCAATAAAAGGGAAAAACATCCAAGGGGGTGAATACTTATGCAAGGCACTGTATCTGTTCAGTCGTGATCTGTCCCTCTAAATCATCAAATCCATTCAAGCTAGGCAGATGATTCTAATTTTAGAAATGTGTTAGAGATATGGATATGCATTTTGTTTCTTTTTAAATGGATTACCCCCTGCACTTTATATAAAAATGTATTCCATAAATGTACATAATATATTACAGACTGATCATTATATTAGATTTACTTGTCATAGCTGTTTTTCTTGATCAGCTGCAATAAGTGAATAGTTCTGTATGACCTTGTACTAAGGCTATAGGCTATTTTGATTTTCTTTCTGTCCTTGGATTCTGGCTTGTTGATTGAGCTCTTTCTTTTATGTTACATAATAAAGATGTATCCAGAAAAGGCAGTCATCCAATATTGTGGAGACTTATTTTTGTTTGTTTGTTTTGCGTTTTTGCTTTTGAATAAAATGTTGTGACCGTATCCACAATGGAGTCATCTTTTATTCTTAGTATGTGGAAACACATAGCTGAAAGGACATAAAACATTATGTCCAGAAATAGCATTAATTAGTGGCATACCAAAAGTAGTATTAGAACCCCACATCCAAAAAGTTTTATCAGTAACCGACATGTAGGCTGATCTCAAATACAATTATATTATTTAGGCAGTCACGCAACTTGAATATGTTTTAACTGATTTTAGTGTCTAAAGCGTCCTGCAGGATATTTTGAGCAATGGGAAAATGTTCCATTACCTTCCTCTAGCTCCCTCTAGTGCCCTTCGAGTGTTCATGCAAGTCTACCTCTACTTTGGCATAGCTGAGGACACGGCCACTCAGTTGATACTCCTCATTTAATGGGAGAACTGACACTAGAAGTATCAACTTGTTATGAAGAACACTAAGGAAAGATCGCTTAGCACAGCATCCTTTACATTTAACGCATTCTTAATTTGGGTCACACTTTATTTGGATGGTCTATAGAATTGTAAACAAACTATCTGTTCAAAACTGTTGAGGTGTAACTTCACCTGAGCCTAACTCCACTCGCTAATCATTTTGAAAACGGTTCAAAAGTGGGGGAGGGGTGAATGTGAATAAGTCTTGATCAGCCAATTAAAATGAGGGTGTTTCTCAACTTCCGGTTTTACCACGTATAATAGCATCGACACCCATCCTTAACCGGGACATCACGCAGAATATTCCAGCTCAACAGCAGACGAGTTTAAACCAACAATATGTCTGACGAGGGAAAACTGTTCATCGGCGGACTCAGCTTCGACACAACAGAGCAGTCCCTTGAAGAAGCGTTCTCTAAGTATGGGGCCATCTCAAACGTTTACGTTGCCAGACACCGGGAAACCCAGGACCCGCGTGGTTTTGGTTTCATCACATTCGAGAACCCAGAAGACGCGAAAGATGCATCGGCGGCAATGAATGGACAGTCTGTGGACGGTAGAACGATCCGCGTGGACAAGGCTACGAAGCCCGGAGGCGGAGGAGGTTACCGCGGTGGCGGTGGCGGAGGGTATGGAGGCGGCGGCAGCGGAGGGTATGGAGGCGGCGGTGGATATGGAGGCGGCGGCGGATATGGAGGCGGCGGCGGCGGCCGTAGCTCAGGTGGAGGCGGAGGCTACAGCCGGGACCAGTCTGGCGGATATGGGGACCGGTGGTGAGAGGGCTAGGGCCGCTAAGCTGTTGTCGACAAGATTTCAGCCTGCTCCCTCTTCAACACCTAACAAAGAAGCCCTCTGCAAAAAAAACAATTGTTCAAGTTCTCTCTTTCTCGTTTTCTTGGCGATTTGCTATTCGATGTTGAATTTACTTGCGTGCATCTTTCTTTAATGGGTAAACACAAAAAGGGGGGGATGTTAAGCTTCTGGCAGTAAAGTCAACAGCGAATCTGCCTCGTTGTCGGCTTCAGTTAATTTGAGGCCAAATCTTTGTCTTTACCCAGTGGAATCAGGCAGCCTCGTGTAAGAATTCACGAAGAATTTTTTTTTTAATGTACTAATTCCGAACAGTTTTGCTCCGTCTAGTTCTTGGTCTCCGAGATATCTATGAACATTGTTCAATGTCCTTACGATTACTCAAACTTTTGTATATGTATTGTAAATGCTACTTTCTATGTCGATCTGAAGAATAAAGTATAAACAGTAAAAAAAAAAATGCTCAATGTTTTTTAAAGTTAAGGAAGCTTCCTTTGTAGGACGGGTCCTTCCGAGTCCTCCCAAGTTGGGTCACAATTAAATCGCTAACGATAACATGATTATGAATACTATGTTCCATTTCATCCAAAAGTTCTAAATCCTACATGCTGCACATAGGAGGATCTTACTCATCCCTCTGTATATGTTGAGGCCCAGACACGCTGAGTTTTTCCGCAACTGTGCTGGTCTTCTGCATCTGTTGTTGGGTGGGCGTGCAGGGGCGGTCTTTCCTACAGGCGGGCGCCCCTCCGAGGGGGGCGCAAAAAACTGCGCCCATTAAAAAAAAAGAATTGTGGGTTTTTTTTATTTGCTGGGCAGAGTTTTTTTTTTTTTTTTTTTTGCGCCCCCTTCTATATCTCCAACCAATATTTTGACATTAAAAAAATCTAACATTAGGGTAAAATGAGCCAAAAATCGGAAATGGAACATGCTAGCACAGTGAGGCATTTGGTTAGAGAGTGTGTGTGTGTGTGTTCAAGACACTTTGAAGAACGAAAGGCAGAAAGGCAAAAGCCATCCGTGGCGCAATTTAAGAAGAAAAGGAAGAAGAGAAACGTGTCAAGGAGAAAGGTAAATCCTGTGCCTAGATTGAATTCCAAATAAGAAAACGTTCATGAATGCGTAAATAGCCCCGGGCACTTTAGTGGAGTTAAAAGATATACCTTACCGAAAGTTTTCCTACTCCCTGTCACATAGTTCTTTAAGGATTTTACAGAGGCCGGTATATCAAAAATGATATGTCCATTTATTCTACATTATACAAAAAAGACATGATTAAAATAGGGGCGCACATATAAAGCCAATAGCCAGTGCAACAACATTACAAATATCTTACTCGTTGCATAGCACACCCATTATGGAAGACAAACACGGCAACTTGTCAACAAGTGAGGAATACTGGTAAAAATCCAAGTGTTGTATTGTCAACTTTAGCGATTGGTTTCGATGTAATCTTGCTAGCAAAAAGAACAGAACACTCCTGTCCGTCACTGACCGAGACGGACGGTTCAATTGGTCCCCGGGCGCTGAGAAGCTGCCCACTGCTCCTGGAGGATCCTGGAGGAGGGACGATCTGGGATGGGTTAAAGGCAGAAGTTGAATTCACGGCGACCTCAGGCCTGCGTGTGTGTGTGTGTGTGTGTCCTGTGTCGCCTACATATATAACACGTGTGTGTTGCAGTGGGTCGTTTGTGCAATACAAAACTGACAGCAGTCAGCCTGGTTTGTAGTTAGCTAAGGCTAGCTAGCCAGTGACGTGTGATTTATTTATTGTTACACCAGGTTCTATTGCTCGTAGCTTGGCTATTCTCTCCCTTGTACGTCGCTTTGGACAAAAGCGTCTGCTAAATGACTAAATGTAAATGTAAATGTGACGTTCCTTGTTATTGCCATTCAGTCAAAACATCAGGCATTAGCAAAACATATTTTTTTTATTGCAATACACTATACAAAAACATACAGACAAGTGCTCAATACATCAGCCATAAAACAACATCAGATAAGTAATATCAAATAAAATAATAAATAATAAATAGTTAGCTAATGCTAGCTAGCCAGTGACTTGTGATGTTCCTTGTTATTGCCATTCAGTCGAAACATCAATTCAAGTTCAGCTGTACTGCAATTTGCGTCATTTTCGTTGTGTCATGTAACTGAAATTTGAGTAATCATAACAACGTTAGTTTTGGTAGAGCAAGCTAGCCAGTTTAATTAGACATGATTTAACTAATCAAGTGCTATGCATCTTGGAATGAAAAAAGTATGTCGGGCTGTCCAAATTCACCAAAATGCTTAATAACTAGGCTACATAATAGCTACATTTAACAAATATATACTTTTGTTATATCATTTTAGATTCACTTTTAAAATATCTGGCACCACCTGCTGCATCTTGCACTCTTGCTCTTGCAATGAATAAAGGTGCAGTACTTTACTGTAGAACTGGTAAGAATAGGGTGAATGATTTTCCGTTTCAAAGAAATGAATTTTCCGTTTCACATTTTGGTGAATTCCGTTTTATTCCGTTTCGGTTAATTTTGTTCACCCTGAGGTAGATCTTCAGACCTTCTAAGATTGTTGTTTGTGAAATCCTGGAGGGTCTGCTTAGTAAAAATTGTGGGTTGTGCGACTAGTATAAAGCTAAATCTGTTTTATTTCTATATTGGTCTTTTCCATGTTAAGGTATATCACATACATTGCTAACTGTATTGCTATAATGTTAGCTCGCTTGCCCTGGTTCGCATATTACATTCAAATTCAGTGCTTTTCTCTTAACTGTTCTGTTTTTGATATCTAGATGCACATTAGCACATAGCTCAGTCTTGGCCTGTATTATTAAGTAGGACACTTTGTTGGGTTTGACCTTATTATGTGGACCTTGTTCCTCTGACAGTATTCTAGCTCCCAGTGCACTTTTTTAGGTATAGGGTAACTTCTGGACCAACCCAGCCCAAATCCAGCCAAGTCAACTCATGCTGGTTATTATTAAAACATTACTTTGTCTGTAGATACCACAATTTTTAATTAAATTTCACACATTCAGCTCTTTTTAGACTAATATCGATTATCTAGGCTAATAAGATAATAATAGGTAAGTTCGACTGTACAGTCTAATACAAGTTCAGACAACTTATTTGTATTTTACAACATATCAGGCCTAACTTAGGTTTTACAACGCAAGTTTTACTTTCCATCCATTTTGGGGGTAACATCAGCCCTGTAACTTTAAATCAAACACAGAATAGACACTATTATTATCAGTCACTATTTAAGTTAGAACGAATTCTTGTATTCCATTATCTCCCATAGCAAGAATTTCGTGTACATCTTTGAGTCTCTGCAATTGATTTAGACTAATATGACACTTTAAAATAGGCTTTACACAGTGGTGGAATCATTACCGTACATTCTTACGTATCTGTACTTTACTTAAGTAAAAATAGTGCATACTTTTGGCTTTTACGCTATTACATTTTGCAGCTATTATCTATACTTTCTACACCATTTCTACAATATGTGTCGTTACTCGTTACATTTTATGAACACAGTTTCGCCAAAATGTTGCCTACACACTCTATCAACTCCAATGATAGCAGAGCGCGCGTTTGGCAGCAGCACAAGTGGTAGACTTGCCTCCTTTGCATATGTAGCCTAGTCATTCAACATGGATCCAGAGTCAGCCTCGACTGAGCTCTCTGAATTGAGCCACCCTTGGCCCTAATTCAAATAATTGTTCGAGGTTAGAGGCCCCAAGAATGACTCGTGGAGATGTCAGTGCATTTCCTGTCTGCCTCAAAGAAAGGAGTTGCTGGCTTTAAAAAATTCGCCTTCAAATTTGAAGAAACATGTCGAGGTAAGCGGAGTTCTTGCTATGCTAACTTAATGTCCCTGACTTTTGCATATTATATTTAATTTGGTTACTGACATGATATTATACTGTTATCTAGCGATTGATGTTGACATACAGCAATAGCATCAAAATAACACGATTGTACCTTCATTATTTATTTAACATAGTGGTAAGATAAAGCTGGTAGGTTAGCTATGTCAAGCTAGCCTGCTAGCTCGACGTCATGGTCTGCTTGGAACAGTGGTGCTTTCCGCCTGTCTCGGCTGTCAGTGGCTCGTCTTTCACTAGAGAGGGTGATCACAGGACACCACGTACCATTGGGCCCTTGTCTTTCTAGGTTGTTAGATAAGTGTTAGTGATTAGTTTGCACTTGCACTTGCACTTTGCTTATATGGTGCAGGTTGTCCCTGCAAATGTTTTAAATTAGGTTGTGAGAATTTGAGTTGTAGGTTGAATAAATTATGATTAAGATTAACAGTGTATTATTGTTATTGTTACTATTTTTATAGAGAAAGCACAGAACACTTCTCAAGCAATACAATGACCTGACTGCAACTACAACCAGAAGGAAGGGGACATTGCCTGCTGGTGAGGGTACTTCAACCAGTAAGCAGCAGAAACTTGAGGACACCAAAGCCTCTCAGAAGAGCACAGACCTTGCAGTAGTGAACTTTTGCTATCAAATTTATTTTTCATGTTGCATACAAGAAGCTACAGAAAAGCAAGACTTAAAATACCGATAGCCATTTGACATATTTTCTTTTTTCTCTCATTAACTTTTGGCTGCCTGGCAAATGGTCAATTTATCCTTTCCCTCTAAATTAATGTATTGACAATTTCCTCATTGTAAGATCTGCCTTTTTTGTTGACTGGTTCTTGCCTGGCATGCACACTTTGTGCCTAGTCTTGGGTTACTACTGTGTTTTCCCCTATACTGCTATTAACAGAGCACAATGTTTTGAATAGTTTTACAATTAAATAAATGATTTAAAGATATAACATGCTGTCTTAATTGGTTTGGCTTAATGGTATTAACTTTGCAGATAATCCCTGGTAGATGATTTGTCATCCGCAGAATTGTAAGTAAGAGTGTGAACAGAGGGTAAGCAAAATAAGTACACTAACCTTTCCAATAAACAAATTATTATGCTCCATCACTGATGACAGGAGGCTGTTTGCACGAACACGCCCACCCAACCAGGAAGTCGTTTTCAAAGTTGCACAGCGATTTCAGGCGAAACGAAACTACGTGAAAACCTGTGAAGCATTACACAGCACAAACGAAGAATGGCAGAAGCGGCTCCAAGTAACCACGAACTTTTTACATGTTCGATTTGTTTGGATTTTCTTAGGGATCCAGTGACTACTAATTGTGGACACAGTTACTGTATGGGCTGCATCACGAGCTGTTGGGATCAGGAAGATCAGAAGGGAGTCTAAAGCTGCCCCCAGTGCAGACAGACGTTCACCCCAAGACCCGTTTTAAGCCAAAATAATATTTTTGCTGAGCTGGTGGAACAGATCAAGAAGACCAGGATCCAAGCTGCTGCTCCTGTTCCATGCACTGCTGGACCTGGAGATGTGGAGTGTGACGTCTGCACTGGGAAAAAAGTCAAAGCTGTGAAGTCCTGTCTGGAATGTCTGGTGTCATACTGTGAAACTCACTACAAAGTTCACAATGACATAAACCCTGGGCGAAAACACAAGGTGGTTGATGCCACAGACCAGCTACAGGAAAGGATCTGCACCCAACATGAGAAGCCTCTGGAGATATTTTGTCGTACGGACCAAAGTTGTGTTTGTTGGCTCTGTCTGGTGGATGAACACAAAGGCCATGACACTGTGTCAGCCTCTGCAGGGAGAAGAGAGAAACAGGTAAGGACAGGAGTTATCTTGGTGATAGATTGGACTTGTGTGGTAGGACATGGCTATTGGGTTTCCAACTGGAAAGAAAGACAGGCTATAGACTCATCCTCTTTAGGTTGTTATAGAGTGAGGCAGAGAGAGAATAACAATGACATTAAAACACGCCTTTTTAATGAAGTTGTAAAACCAGACTGTCAGCATTCTCATACAGCAATGAAAACACATAGCCTAATTCAATTTAAGAGCTATAACATTTTAAAAACTGACATCAGACAGAAAATCACCTGTTATAGATAAAGTTCAAGTTCAAGTTTATTATCATATACTCATAAACAACATTTATCAGTAATTCAATTATTTCCGTTCAACTTAGAGAATAAATAAATTAAATACTGGAGAATGGAGAAAAAGGGTAGAAAAAAAATTGTAGTGCAAAAAGATATTTCAAGGACAGTTCAGCATCCTGATGGCATGTGGGTAAAAACTATCCCTGTATCTGCTGGTACGGGACCTTATGCTCTGAACTGTATCTAGATCATAAATAAACATAAAAAAAAACAAATGACCATTTAATGTGTTGTGTTTGTGGACATTTTGTAATACTTCTCTTATTTTACAGTAATTTATATTGAGATGGGCACATCATGGTTTCTGCCTACAATATTGCTGCACAGTCCTCTCAGCTGAGCTCAGTGATTAGGGGGCTGAAATGGCATTTTGTAGGGTCCTGGGTGGTTGACACTATGACTGAATGACATTACATGGTTATCAACTGCCTAGAGGTCACAGGTCACTCAGTGAGGGTATAGTTGCAGTAAGGGTGTGTTGGACATTTCTATCAACTCCACAAGTGAAACTATGAATACTATTAAATATAGATGTTCTGCATGTAAAGTCAGCAAATCAGTGTTCTTATCTCTTTTGCTCCACAAAGACAAAACTTATTTTGTGTTTTTCTCAAGCATTGTAATGAAACAGTCTCACCAATAGGCTATTCAGCAACACTACAGATCACCTCTCAGTCAGGGTCAGTAGCTTAAGCAGCTTGTTCTTTCAGGAATGCTGTCAGACAATGATAATATTATGATGCCACCATAACTGTTTGTTGTGGATGTGACGTATTCCTTCAACATAGACACAGACCCAGAGTAAAATCCAGCAGATAATCCAGGAGAGAGAGAAGGAGCTGCAGGAGCTGAGGAAGGCTGTGGAGACTCTCAAGGTGAGTCCTGACCAGAGGAGAGGAGGAACACAGCTGGCTGCTGGAGGAGCCATTTCAGGCTCAATCAGGGCTCTCCTCCAGTCAGGAGTCTGTAATGCTGAGCCACTTTCCAGCTCCTCTGAGCCACACTGTGGGTACCAGGCTGTGTGGAGGAGCTGAGTGAGTGGGCTGCTTTAGATGGACCCCTCCCCTTTGTGTGTCTCCTAACAGAGCTCTGCACAGACAGCAGTGGAGGACAGTGAGATGATCTTTACTGAGATGATCCGATCCATTAAGAGAAGTTGCTCTGAGGTAAAAGAGCTGATCAGAGCTCAGGAGAAGGCTGAGGTGAGTCGGGCTGAAGAACTCCTGAAGCAACTGGAGCAGGAGATTGCTGAGCTGAAGAGGAGAGATGCTGAGCTGGAGCAGCTTTCACACACAGAGGATGACATCCATTTCCTCAAGGTAAATGTTGATGATGGATTGTGAATGCACAGAATTTTTGAGGGCACTGATTTATGTTTATGTAAATTTGAATTCAATTTAGATATTGTTGAATTTCCTTCAAGGATCTGTACATTTCCAGATAATGTTTCTTTTTATTGTAACACAGTCCACAGCATTTGAACATATACCTTACCCCATGCAGTTACGGTGTCTATAAAGAATGTTTTTTAATTCATCACTCAAAACTGCTCAAAATCATTATGGCAATTGTTAGGTCACATGGTAGCAAGAACCCTTACTGACAGGCGGGGCTTGAGTGATGTCACAACCTGTGGTTCATTGATAAAAGCACATCTGCCCTGACATCATGGCTCACAGTTTGTTTGGAGTCACTTCAGGTGCCTGCCACTCGGCCTCTTTGGTCAGGTCACATGTAGGTCAAGGCAAACCAGTGACATTTGGACAACCAATTGTGTTGAATTAATTTGGGATTCATTACATCAACAAAATACCTTGAACTTAAAGAATCACCACATGGGCTTACCCCGCTAGCAGTGCTCACACATACACACACACACACACACACACCTACACTCTCTCAAACACACACACACATACACACACACACACACGCACACACCTACACACACATACACACCTACACTCTCTCAAACACACACACCTACACTCTGTCAAACACACACACAAACTCACCTACACACTCAAACACAAACACACACACACACACACACACACACACACACACACACACTCATCCACATAAGGTAAGATCCCACTATCATGAATTTACATCATGTAAGGATAGTGTGGTGAGGTGAGGCTTTGCTTTAGTTTACGTTGTGAGGAGGGACACAGCTAACATCAGACTAACCCCTAGACAACGCATCTTAGCTGCCTAGACTGTCCTTGGTAACACAATCATTTGGAAGCCACATCCAGATGCTGCACACACACATCAAAGGATGATATCCAGGTTAGGCTTAGGCTGCACCCAAATACTCATAATGTTACATTTAGTTCACATCTCAAACATCAGGGGATGATATCTAACTTAACAGTCTCTTGTGCACTGTAATAGTATAAGCTTTTAGTTACAGTATAATTAACAAAAAATGTCCTAATCAACTGTATTTAAACGTACAACTTACTTATACGTGGATGCTTTATTTTGAGAATGTAGCTATTCTCTCTCACTCTCTCTCTCTATCTTTGTCATCTCTTCTTCTTCTCTCTCTCTTTTTTTTATCTCTGTGTGTCTTTATTTAGACTTTCGAGTCAGTCAATGAGACACCTGAGTCTAAAGACTTATCCTGCATCTCTGTGAACCAAGGCCTCTCTTTTGGGGCTGTGAAGAAATCTGTCTCCTCACTAAAGACACAGCTGGAGAATTTCTGCAAGGAAGAAGTCCTGAAGATATCTGCATCAGGTTAATGACATTACTCACATATGTTTACATGTAATGACTAACTATACTTTCCCTCTGTATTGCACTAATAAGCTAAATGTCATGGTGAACTTCAGGAACCTGTATTTCTCAATGTCACATTTTTGTCAACATATCATTTGTATGTCGACATTTACAACAGTCAGTGTTGTTTCTAATATGATCCTTTCTCTCTCAATAGTGACTGAAGTCCAGGCTATTTTGCCTCCTGAACCTACAATCAGAGAGGATTTCCTACAATGTGAGTTTGACACAAATACGTTTTATTCCAAATCCATTCCAATCTATTCCAAAGTGAAGTTTCAGTAACAGTCACATGGTCCTACATCCCCTCTCACATCAATCACCCACACTTCATTTAAACTCAGTTCTCTTCATCAGCACACACACACACACACACACACACACACACACACACACACTTCATTTAAACTCAGTTCTCCTCATCAGCACACACACACACACTTCATTTAAACACACACACACACACACCTAACACATATAAATACCTAAGTGTGTCCTGTCTTCTCCTTCATCAGACTCCTGTCACTTCACACTGGATCCAAACACAGCAAACAGTCACCTCCATCTGTCTGAGGGGAACAGGAGGGTGGAGAGGAGAGATGAGCTCCAGTCATATCCTGATCATCCAGAGAGATTTGATGGGTGGTATCAGGTGCTGTGTAGAGAGGGTGTGTCTGGACGCTGCTACTGGGAAGTTGAGTGGAGTGAGTTTGTTTATATAGCAGTATCATATAAAAGCCTCAGCAGGAGAGGAGGGGGTGATGAGTGTGGGTTTGGCTGTAATGAGCAGTCCTGGAGACTGGACCTCTGCAGCAGCCTCAGCTCTCTTTTCTGGCACAATAATAAACAGACTGAACTCCCTCTAGTGGCCAACTCCAGAATAGGAGTGTATGTGGATCACAGGGCAGGAACTCTGGCCTTCTACAGCGTCTCTGACACAATGACCCTCCTGCACAGAGTCCAGACCACATTCACTCGCACACTCTACCCTGGGATTGGGGTTTATGGTTCTGGATCATCAGTGAAGCTGCTCTGTATTGCATAACCTCAATCTCCCAAGTGTTTAGTCCCTCTGTTACAGCATACATGTTCTGTTACCTAGTTTTACATTCAATTCAATTCAATTCAATTTTATATATATAGCGCCATAACAATACAATTGTCTCAAGGCGCTTTACAGAGCCCAGAGCCGGAACCCCCTTAGTGCAAGCACAATGGCAACAGGGGCAAGGAAAAACTCCCTGTTAGTCAGGAAGGAATCTTAAGCAGAACCACGGCACATAAGGGGGGACCCATCTGCTTGAGGTTGGCCGGGTGGAGATAGGAAGGGGGGGGGGGGGGGGGGGGGGGGGGGGGGGGGGAGGGGGGGAG
Source organism: Clupea harengus (assembly GCF_900700415.2). Taxonomy (NCBI): domain Eukaryota; kingdom Metazoa; phylum Chordata; class Actinopteri; order Clupeiformes; family Clupeidae; genus Clupea; species Clupea harengus. The sequence continues at coordinate 2,998,180 of NC_045172.1, read as the reverse complement.
TGTTGTGTGACAGAAGGGGAAGGGAAACAACAAGTGTTGTACATAGCCTGCATTTGGTAGATGTACATAATATATATACAGACATCCGGTGGTAAATACATGATACAAACAAGACCAGTTTAGTGGGTATACACTGTGCTCATAGGGTTACTGTTACAGGGGTAAGGGGGATAGGGACAGAGAAACATGTTGATGGTGGCAATAATATATATTGTATATAAATGTTAGCATAGGGTATGGGGTAGAGTAAGTGTACGGCAGTCTGGTGGCGGTGGGTGCAATTTGCAGAGGGTTTCTACAGGTGGATCGGGTGAAGAGACTACAGCATCGTCCCATAGCGAAGATAGTCTAGATTAGGAGAGAAAGAAAAGAACAGAGTGAGTGGGTAGAATTTGGCTGTCCATATGCGTAGATGAGGAGTAGTGGGGGTGAGGAGCAATGTTTCCACATCCATCAGCAATTGGAACATGCTATGAGGGAGAGAGAACATTTTTGTTAGTAGACATTAATTTCAGAAACAGATAAGGAGATACCTTTGGGTAGTAGATTTAACAGTATGCAATATTGCCATTTTATCAGTATTATTATAAGCATTAGCAATGTGATATGAAAGGAGAGAGAGGGAGAGAGAAAGAGAGAGAGAGGCTGCCTGGCTAGGTGTATGGGAATATTATTTAGTATATTGAGTTGCTATTTCGGGCGAAATTCGGTTTTCGGTTGGCTAATCTGTGGCTAATTTGCCTTTCCTAACAGTTTGGTGAACTGTTTTACCTTGTAATTTACCTTGTATTTACCTTCCCGTTGACTTGGTGGATAAGATCCATGGCCCATGGAAAAGCATCACAGGAGTGAGAGACGAGAGGCGCGCCACCAGAATGGGCAGGGCAACCTCCATGCCGAGATTGGCCTTGTTGTCTCCCCCCCCCGCTCAGCCCCTAGGCCCACCCAAGACGGTCAGGGGCAGAGCGGGTGTGTACCCTACGTGTGTTTGTGCTACGTATTTGTTTTTAATTAAGGTTAGGCTTAGTTGACGCAATTACTTGTGGCTATAGGATGCACTAAAGAGGAATGTCTTTAGTCTCGATTTGAATATAGGTAGGGTGTCTGCATCTCGGATGGAGGTAGGGAGATTGTTCCAGAGGAGGGGGGCTCGGTAGCTAAAGGCTCTGCCTCCTATTGTGATTTTTGATATTCTTGGAATTACGAGAAGGCCTGCACTCTGGGAACGGAGCGGCCTTGGAGGGCAATAGGGGACAACTAATTCCTTAAGGTAGTTTGGAGCCAGGTCGTTTAGGGCTTTATATGTTAGCAGGAGTACTTTGAAATCAATTCTACTTTTGACAGGGAGCCAATGCAGAGAGGCAAGTACAGGTGAGATGTGTTCATATGTTTTAGTTCTGGTGAGTGTACGGGCAGCAGCGTTCTGTATAAGTTGTAGGCTCTTTATTGAGTTGATGCTGCATCCGGACAGGAGAGCATATATATGAGTACCACAATATTATGTACCATGTCGTTAAATCTTAATGAGACTGTATTTATCCAACAATTGACCCCCAATTAAATGTGTTCCTCTTTTTCTTTTTTAGTACCATTGTAATGACACCAGTATGTTTTTAAATGTTTCTGTTGCAAAATGATGAATAAAGAGTTATAGACTGGCATTTAATGTGCCCTAATGTACTCTTTTTCTTGGTGTGTGTGTGTGTGTGTTTGTGAAGAAAGTCCCTCTGTCACAAATCGTGGCAGTCATTGCCACAATTTGGCACATTGGCGGCCTCTGGTTGCCAAAAGATAATATAACGGACTTGTTATGTCGCATACACATGTTCCTTTGTTTCCCATTGTGTCTTCTCACCTGTTTCCTGTTGTGTGCCCTCACCTGTCCCTAAACATAACCCTGTTTGTTTGCCTGATTTGTTTCTCCTGTGTCTTGTTAATTCCCCTTGTTTAGTTCACCTGTGTCTTGTTGTCTAGTTCCCCCTTTGGTATTTAAGTTCAATCTGTCTTGTGTTTCTTGTTGGTTCGTCATTTTTAGCATGGTGAGAGTTCGGTCCTGTTTAGCTGTGTGCTTTCCTGAATTCCTGCTCTGCCTTGCTTCGATGTTTTTGCTCTGCCTGTGTTTGGGTCCCTAAGTAGGGATCTTCTGTGTCTCCTGTGTTTTGGAAATTCTAGTTTTTGCCCTGATCTTTTGTGTGTTTGCCTTTTGAACTTTTGCGTTAAAACCTTTTGAAAATAAACCTTGAGCTGTCCCTGCATCTGGTCTGCGAATGGGTCCCTTCCTGCAAATTCTTGACAGAACGAACCAACCAAGATGGACCCAGCAGACCCCGTAGCCTTCGCAATTCTTTGCATTTTTTTTTTTTTGGACAGTCTAAAAAAGATTTCCTATATCCTTGCCTAAGCATTTAGAAAATTGAAGCGCATCATGGCTTTTACTTCTCTCAGTTGGGAACCTTCCTAAAGAAAAAAAGACCATCTGTCTGCTAAGGCTGCAACAATCACAACAAACCCTTGTGGGGCTGTGGAGGTACCTGTTGTGTTTTTTGGATCAAGACTCTTTGTGTGAATACAGCCCTGTACCTACAGGCCTATGGGTACTAAGTACTAGGTCATACAGCAGAGTGCGCTGCGCGTCCCCAGGCTCTCTAACCACTTGCAAATAATCAAACGTTTCTTTTGTTTTCTGTTTCTCAGTTTAACATTATGTTTGGATGTGAGGTAGGGTCACCTAACTAGTGGATTATTTTGACAGCTCAAAAACAACTAAATCTACACCTTGTGGAAATAATGTATTACTGAGATAGTCCTGTAACCTCCACTGGCATCATTAGGCCTGGGCATTATGAAGAGCCTCTCAAGCCTCTCAATAGATCTCATTTTTTTTTGACAAAAAGTAGACTAATAGAAAATGTTTTCATCTGTCATTTTGATCGTGCGTTAAAGCCCTCAGAAATAGTTTTTTGCAGCTCCCGTGCCCCATACAAGACTCCCGGAGTGCCACTGGAACACACACAGAACACGGAACCCTGGAGGGCAAGAACACAGTCTCTCTGGAACTGACCATCAGGACCGGCCACCCCCAGCACCACCAAGTTCGTGGCATAGTGGAGGGCAGGAAAACAGTCCTGTCAGACACAACATGTTCTGAAGCGTTAGGTCCGGGAAAAGTGATGGCGATGTGGAGGCCCTTTCCTTAGGTACAGAGGACTCTCAGGCGAGCAGCAGTGACATCGTGCCTCCGAGCTGGTGGCAGCATCACAGAAGGCCCTGTCAGCAGCGATGTGGCGGCCCCTCTGGCTGGCAGGAACGAGGCAGAAGATCCCCAGGCTGTCAGCAACGCTGTGTCAGGTACGCCTACTAATGTGGTAGACCCGTCTCCTTGTCCCGATATCAAGGTGCAGTGTGTGGCAGACTGTCTTCACTGAACTTGCAGCAACGACCATAGGTGGTGCAGCTGGTCTCTTCCAGCAAAGGCTGTCAATCACTTCATTCCCAAGTGTATCAACACCTCCTTGTGATACAGTAGAACAACATTTAAACAACTAATTTCTTAAGGAAAATAAAAAATGTGTAGATATGAGCACAAGGAGAACAGTGTTCAAATTAGACACTGTTGGTGGAAAGACAATTTAGACGAGAAAAGTGACATAAAAAACAGGCAGCTTTGTCATTGAAACACATGGGAATGGGCAGAGACATATTTTAATACAGCCCACCACCAGGTGTGCTAGACCTGTGTTTGCTTCATGTTTTGGAGACAATGGCCCTCATTCTCGAACATTTTCTGAAGTTTCTTCTGAAATGTTTCTTACGGGCTTCGGAAAAACAACGTAAGCAAAAGACATCCGCCAAATTCATGCACGCTTGAAAATGCGGTCCTACGCAGCAGAAGTTTTCTGGGCTGTGCTCCCCCGGAAGAGTTTTCTTAAATTGAAAGCGCGTTCTCGTGCTCCTGAATTTGCATACATACACGCCCTGCCAGCTCCTTATAAGGGCACGCAACCGTAGTGACGTGTGCAGTCGGAATCGACCGAATCTACACGAAAGCAAATCGTAAACGAGTCATGTCAAAGCGGTTTCGTGTACATTACATTTAGTCATTTAGCAGACACTTTTGTCCAAAGCGACGTACAAGGGATAGAACAGTCAAGCTACGAGCAATAGAGACCTAGTGTAACAATAAATACTACTTTACATAAGAAATAGAAAAACGAAATAGGAAATAAAAACGAAGTGCAGGAATGTAACTGCTATAAGTGCAAGTTAAGCACTAGTCGAAGTGCCAGTTAGGAAGGGAGGTGCTCTCTGAAGAGTTGGGTCTTCAAAAGCTTCTTAAAGGTAGAGAGGGACGCGCCTGCTCTGGTAGTGCTAGGCAGTTCGTTCCACCAACGTGGAACTACTTGAAAATTCTGGATTGCCGTACTTGCACAGACAGCAGTGCCAAACGACGCTCACTAGACGAGCGCAGCATTCCGGTGTAGTCCTTTTATTTATTTTATGACATCACGGTGCCTCGTAGAATCATGACTATAGGCCTACATGTGAAACGTAATTGTTAATGATACTTTAATCCGAGGATCTGTAGAGTTGATGTGAACGCAATCACCAACGATTTCTCACAAATTAATTAACACGGAGAGTTTTCTTAAATGCGATTCCTCAAAAAACCACAAGATGGCCCACGGGGCCATCTTGTGGTTTTTTAAGGAATCGCATTTGAGAAAACTCTGGCCGAGTTACGACTGCTATTTCGAGTTCGGAAAGTCTTCTGAAGTTCAGAGCAAATCCCAGATGAGAGAACTTTCATGAATGCCGAATGTTGTCCTAAATCCAATTCCTCTTAAATTCCTCTTAAATTCCTCTTAAATTCTTCTTAACTGCGTTCGAGAATGAGGCCCAATGAGCTGTGCAGAAAATAAATATGAGAAACATAATCAGACAAATTACATTAAATTGTATACAGGCATATACACATTATTCAAATCAGATATGTTAATGTAAAGGTTTCTCTTGAAATCCACAACATTTTGCTTTCCTGGTGACTGCAAAAAGCTCAAGCTGCTCAGCTCATAAGCTGTCTTTTTAACAACAACAAATAACAATACATTGCTGATTGATTGTTTAACAGTTTCCAGTTTTAGCTGCTCTGCACTGGCTTCCAGTAACCTTTAGAATTGACTTTATGGTCCTTCTCCTTATATACAAAGTCCTTAATGGGCTAGGACCAAGTTACATTGAAAACTCCCTAGTCAAATACTTGCCTTCAAGAACACTGCGATCATCGAATGCTGGTTTATTGGAGGTTCCCAGCAACAGCCGTAAGAAAATCGGGGACGCAGCCTTTGTCAATTACGCCCCAAAGCTATGGAACATACTGCCTATAGACATCAGGGAAGCCAGCTTGCTTAACATCTTTAAAAGAAAACTAAAAACGTACCTCTTCACATTAGCCTTTAACTAGCTACTACTTTGCACTATACAGTATATATGTATATATATCTACTGTATATATAAATACTTTTAATTTAATTATATAATTTTTTTGTGTCTTACTTTGATCTTTCTTGTGATATTAAAGGGGTTACATTAAATATATCTCTGCAGAGTTTTATTTTTTATCTTATGCTATGCATTTTATGCATTCAATTTTTATAATTTTAATAATAATTATTATCATTATTTTTTTAATTATTATTTTTTGCACTATATCTGAGTTTTTATGTTTATTTTGATGTCTATTCTTATGTGCATGTAATTTCTTTGTGCACGTAATGTATTTGCTGTAAAGCACTTTGAGCTGCATTCTTTTGCATGAAAGGTGCTATATAATAATAATATTATATAATAATAATAATACTAAAAGAGAATATTTCTGGTCAGAATGACATGCTTGTGTTCTGGAAAGAAGTTTTTTTTATAGGAAATGAAAGAATAGAAAACGTCTAAGAAAACTTCCTATTTCTTCAGGAGGCCGCAAAAAAGGACATTTTTGTCAATTCAATGTCCTCTCTGTGAGACTGCTTTTCTATGACAAATGATTTGTGCGGTCTATATAATTTGTATGCCTCTATTCTTAGATCTATGTATGCAGTATGTTAAGTAGGGAAGTATGCATAATGTTAAAAATGTGGCCTGAGTGAATGTTTCTACATGCGATAGGTAGGCATGTCTGTAGTGAAGGTATGACAAATCAACCCTCAATTACCCCAAAAACAAGGATAAGTTCATAGTATCCACAGCTTTCGGAATTAAACACATCCTGATGTTGCAAATAAATACGCTAAACATCACTGGCAAAATAAATACTGCTTTGAGACA
>NC_045172.1:2969333-2991632 GCF_900700415.2 Clupea harengus | reverse complement strand
GTTTTCCAGACCATTACATTGCCAGCACCAGACAGTTTAAAACAAAAGCTATGGTTTGTGAGCATTTTAATCTAGCTACGAAGATTCATCACGGTATCCTGCTTTTACTGAATTACTAAAGAATTGGAACTGGGGCATCTTTTTATCTCTCAGTAGACCTGTATAAAATTAAGAAGAACATTTCTTTCTTTTACATTTCGTTGCCTCTGTACTTGTACTCTGTGCAATGACAATAAATTGAATCCAATCCAATTAAGAAGAACTTGTTGCTAATTACTTTATATGTGTGATTTTACTATCTTGAATTTTTTTCCACATGTCTTCATCTGATAAACATATTTGGATAGCAGTTATTGATCTCTAAACACCTACTGATATTACAGGCTTAATTCTTAGATACAAGTTATAGTGATGTATTCACTGAATATTTTCAAGACATTCAAATGACCTTGTCCTGTGTTAAGACCTTTATGAAACAAGATGGTTTAACATTGGGTTGTTCTTAAACTTTGTAGAGCTGCAGAAAACTGCCAAAAATGATGTAATCATAAAATTCAAATTTTAGTTAGAAAGTGTTTTATGCATATAGGACTTTGGGTGTTGAGTTTTTACAATCATACAATGTCAAACTTCAAAGTCTTATCTTCATATTGGTTGTGCGGTTTCAAACTAAAAGCCATTTTGTGAAAGTAAAAAGCCAAAAAAAGGCTACTGCCTTTTGTAAAGTGTCTTAGAAATAAAAAACATTTGGGTTCACTATGATTCACTATTCACAATTCATTCTCAGCAATGTAGAAGTCACATTATAAAGGACATCTTAATCAGTGAAAGCAGGGTCAGCTCTGTTTTATTCAGCGCTTTTGTATATGATCTTTAATGAAACTAGATACACTGATGAAGTAGGAGTTGAGGACCTTTTTCCTGTGATTGCAAAGAGCTGTTACCTCTCCCAACAGGCTTCACAATAGATTGCAAATTTCTAGAGTTATATTTAGAGCACCAACATGCAAATTGTGTTGCCACCTTGTGAACTGTTTTCACATTCATATAGTAACCACATGAGCTTAGGCATTCCTCTGGTTCCTTGTCAATAACATTTTAGGGAGGAGCTGGATCTGTGTTTTACTCTTGTGCTTTAAAGTTTTACTAGAAAAATCTGAAATGAAATATCCATCAAAATGTTTCCCTTTGCCATAGGCTATATGGATTACATTCAATCTAGGTAACAGAACACAAACACACACACTGTGGGGCTTACTGAATGTAAAATACATTGGCTATAAGCAACAGGTTGCAAAAGGGAGTGTCTGATGTGAAAGAATTTAGTGATATATTGCTACTTTTAGTATAGACTCAAACATACCGAAATATTTGTTAAATGTCTCCGACATTCTTTTGGCTCATTTTATTTCAAATCACTTAACTAACTGAGTCCTACATTAAGCACCTGTTTATGAACCGGGGCTCACTTGAAAAAAAAAACGGTCTTTTTTACAATCATTAAAGGCCAACAGAGGGCGTCGTCAGGGGGCAGGATTGTGTTGCTGTGCGTGCTTTCATTGGCTAGAAAACTGAGACCGACTGCTCTGTGAGAGACTGCAACGGAGCGGTTGAACGAAGCCCAGCGGAGAATCACAGCAACGCAACTCTAGAGAAAATTCTGCGCTTCGCATACTGTAGCATGGCATCAAGGAGAATGGAGACCAAACCAGTAATAACCTGCCTCAAAACGCTCCTCGTCGTCTATTCCTTCGTGTTTTGGGTAAGTCGTCCGCGAATTTGCAACATTTTTGAGTCCGTGAATGCTTGTGAACAGGAATTATATACATCTGTGAGAGGTTTCTATCGTTTTGGATGAATATTAGCGTGTTGTGCGGTACTGGTGCTGGAAAATAAGTGCATGGCTATAATGGTAGCACAGGGATGAGCGTTTTAAAGGACGGCAGTTGAATATGAACTATATGTTCCAGAAGTGCACTATTTGTAGCATAAATTGCACATCAATATCGTATTATTGACACGAATACCTTGGGCGATATAGCTTCAGTCTGACGACAGTTCATTACCAGCATCTTCATTATGCAGGCCGTCTTTTTGCATCTACCTTAAATCTGAGAAAACATTAACATTTATAAAATGTGTTTTCCATGACCTTTATCTGCGTCAGCCTGTGTTGCATATTACTGAGTCGACAGGCAGCATCTTCTCACAGATAAGCAAGGTTGACGCTGTTCAGGGATACTGCGTTGCCAATTCGAGGAATGGCGGTAATGAATTTTACCGACAATTGCAAACTCTTGAACGGCACCGCCCCGATGCTACCTGGTATTTCAGAAAATGTTGCGATGGCTAACCGTAGCAGGCATATGATGAGGTGGTAAGGTGTCTGTCGTAAGACCACTGAAGTCCCTAAGCAAAGCTGCCACACCTACTTTTCGTTTGGACACCTCTCGTGTCATGCACTCAGTAAATCTGACAATACTGCAATACTTACATTTCGGGGTTTCATAGAAAGAGTAGGCTATGTAGTTATGCTTAGCATTATTACGGAATTTCTAGCATCTTTTTGCATATTATGCATTCAAACGAGATTCATTTTATCACGATTTGGCTATGTGTGTTTTGTGACAGCAATGATGTGCTTATTCAACATGTTGTTCAGAACTTGACCATGGTGGGGAATGCAAAACTACTTTAATCTATACATGCATGATTGAGGTCTATGGTGGAGATTGTGTGGCCTCAGTTTAGGTTTAAAACACGATTACCAAGCAGAGTACTGACAGATAGCTTGAGAACTTTCAGTGATAAAAGGCCAAGAGGATGATATGGTGTGGTCTCTGTAAGTCTACAGTGCTAAGATCAAGGCGAGGACATTCGTAAGGGGCTTTTACACTGGCTGGAATCAGGCATTGCTGTGATAGAGGGATTAAGACGGCCTCTGAGTGGTGCTCTGCGGATCTGGAACAGCCAGATCTTTCTCATGGCCTCTGTGACTCACTGGAGCTTTGGTAGTGGAGGCAGGCCAGCCATACCTCCCACCCAGGCCTCCATATCAACCAGCCTCTGATCTCAGACGAACAGCATGGCGTTTGACCCAAATCCTCAGCTGTGCCTTTCATGATAGAAAAGCACTCCATCTCCACAAACTTAAATTTGGGAGTAACGAGAGAATCTAGGGGTGTTGTCCTGGTACCAAAGTAATCTGAAAATAACACATGCACTGGGTGCTTTCTTCTAGAACTAGCAGTGTTATCAGAGGGGAAGCTGGGGATTTCTTTACATGATTTATGCTCTAAGGAATTCCTCATGATTTAATAACACCAATGGCAAGTGCAGCAAGCTGTACTCTGGGACTGATAAAAGACTTTGTACTTGTACATAATTGGCAAAGGAAATCCTTCCCATAATTGACAAGGGGAGAATGAAACAAAGGGGAAATAACCTCATTTATCACGGCGGCCATGTAATGGTGCCCAAAAACTGTCCTGCAGCTGAAAAACCTCAGATGGTTGTGTGTATTTACTTACTGTGCAATTCCCATTTGTCCCCTTTATTGCAAACACCATACAATCATTTACATTTTTCATAATGTTTCATATTATTCTACTTTTCTTTTGTTGGGTGTATGTCAGTAATATCCATAATGCCATACACTGAGTGCCCTTTCTCTGGAACATGTCATGCTCTTATCTATTGCTGGGAGGATGACTCTGCCCTGTGGTCAGGCAACGGCTTGGCACTTGACCCCTGCCTTCCCCCTCACTTAGTCATGGATCTGCCCAGTGTGAAACAGACTCAATTGATGGTGACCAGAGAACTGATGGGTAGCAGGAGAGAAGAGACATGGAGGGGAAGTGAATGGGGGGACGGGAATGGGAGAGGAGGGGAGGGGAGGGGAGGGGAGTCATGTGCTCCTGTCCATCTCTCCATCTTAACACAGCGTGCTGTGAAGGTTTTTTTCTCTCTCTAGCGCACACTCTATCCTGAGGCGCACAGGAAGGGATGGATAGCAGAGATAAACAGACAGGATGAGAAAACGGCGCTTTTCATTCAGAGAGAAGGGGGTGGGCTGGGGGGTTGTTTAAGGCCAATGCAGTTGTCACTCAGTGACAGCTCTCCAGTGTGCTCCCAGTAGTGTCTTTGAGCTACGAGTCTCGCCATGTGTTTTTAAGCTACATTTTAAGTGCTAAAGATAAAGTCTGAATTATATAGTCAAGTCATTTTAGCCCTTACATCTCAGAATGTCTCAAGACAGATGACACTCAGATGGTTAAATCATCCGCTGTCTGATTTAAGAGGTACTGTCGTCTTATGCTGACGCATTGCCTTTGCATTTGTTTATGCCTTTAATAAGCCTTAAGGTTAGTGAAACTCTCCAGAGCAAAACAGATCAGACATTTTAAACTCAAACTCAGAGTGTTAAGATGGCCTGGAAGGTTCCACCATGGTCACATTTCAGATCAGATGATTGCAAGACTGGAAGAGAAAGGTAACACCTTACCCAAGGACACCTCCCCTATGACCCGCATCACTGAGTAAGATTAAATGTGTACATCACAGATGACAGTCAGCTATTCTGAATGTAACTCGCCACATTCCATTAGGCAAAGTTGCTGCTAAATGATATCAGATAAGATTTAGCAGCTGGAGTATCGAACAGCAAGTCTGTCCTTAAAATCTATTCTGAGTCATTAGTCAACGTTGCGTTAACCAACTAACATTTCACAACATGTCTTAGAGCCAGTGGGCCGTAGATTGATCTTTTTCACGCCCAGGCACTACACAGGATGTGCTCCGGTGTCCGCCTAGCAGCCAAGACTTGTTGCTGATGGCTGCAAAGGGACACTGTGACTTTGGGCAATCTGTTTAGTCCAAGCCTGTAATCGATACATGGTTGGAATGGCATGTGTCTATAGCAGCCAGGGCAGGCCCATTCGATTTCCTAATATAACTCCCCCGATGCCTCAGTCATCCTACTACAGTCAAGGAGCCATGCAGTAAGGACATAAATCCTTGCGCAAGGGCTAGGAGAAGTCCAAGTTAGCATGAAGTCAGTTCCTGCTTTCGATTTAGAATTCTGTGGAGATGTACTGGATGAACTTAGCTCTAAAGCTGCACAGACTTCATATGGTAGAAGCTTCCTGCTTCCTGTCTTTGAGGACACCTGAAGAATTACACTTCAAAGGGTTCCCCCCATTTCTCATTTGAATCAACATGAAACCATTAACTTCTTTTATTGCTCCGTGCCATCACGAGTATTTTGAAAAACTGTCTTGTTGTTCCCAGCGGCTGATGGAGCATCGCTGCCTCTGAATTGCTGATTGCAGAGAGAAAAACATCGGCAGAAATGAGTCTATAAATCACAGAAGTAATCTAACTGGGTTGGCGAGTCGAGGGGAAGCCAATGTTCCGTCAGAGGCATCCCAATGCAGCAGTGGGATGCCAAGACTGCCATTCTCCATAGAAGCTCTGTGGTTTCTTCATTATGTGCCAGACAATTGCTTAGCCCCTCAGACTTGGCCTAATTTATTCTCTGGCTGCGGAGCTACTAATGACCGGAGTGCGGTGGCATAATGCGACGGGCTCTAGTTAATGTATTCTGCATTTCCATGCTCTTTGTATCTGAGGCTTTTTTGCTTGGTCTCATTAAGCTCATTAAAGGCGCAGCTACACTTTATCCTCTTCAGCTTATTGTTGTTGGAAGTCTCTGCTCAGCAAAAGCTGACTCCAAATGATGAAGTGGAACTTAAAAAGGTCCAAAAAGGAGAAATGAAATTGGACTCAGTGACCTCCTAGAGAGGTGTTGGAAAGGCTATCTCAGCTAAGCCGAAACAGTTCTTTTTTGGTGAAATCTTTTCACTCTACAGTAGGCCTATGGCTAATCTTCACAGCCTGGATTCCTCGTTGCTGTCTGAGACTGTCCAGTGTATTTAGCATGGATCGCATTAAGGGGTTAGTTTGGAAACAATTTAGTGGGTTTGGCCTTGGGCCTCTGTTAAATCTGTACCTTTAAGCTCTGTGTTTGGGGAAATGTTAGGCAGCCTGAACCAGTGTGTTGACAGATGCCACGAGCCTGCAAGCCCTGCAAACAGCCAATGTGCCAAGCCAATCCTAAGATAGTCATGTGGACTCTTTCCCGTAGTAAGATTGGAATCTGAATCCAAACCCTGTTCCTGTGTATTATTTCAGTGGCAAATTTATGTTTTCCTGTACTAAGCTAGGAGAGCATATGCTATGCACGTATTCCTTTTAAAAACACATCTAAATGGATTGAATAAATACTTTTCTTTGCTAGTAATTATTGTGTATATACCATATACAGTCCCAATATCTATTAAACATAGCTTTTTTTCCTTGTTGTTTCTGGTGCTTCTACAGATCTACAGAACTCTTGGTTTATTGTACAGCCCATAATCAGACTTTTTCCTTCCGACCCTTTGCTGTCTTAATCCCTCCTCCTCTGTGGTGAGGAGCGCACCATCAGTGGCCTCCCTAAATCCCATTTGCTGCTCCAGTAACTCCAGGCCTCCTTTGTAAACCGGGTAAAAAGAGTGGCCTCTGGGAGGCCGAGCTTAATGAACATGGCAGCCACTGCAGAGCGAAGGGAGTCTTGCTGTCAGTAAAGAGGAGAGAGAGAGAGAGAGGGAGTGAGAGAGTGAGAGAGAGAGAGAGAGCCAAAGAACTGAAATCAGAGCAGTTTGGAAAATCTCTGAGTGTAGCAAACAGGGCCTCTGGGTGACATTGCCCAATTGTGCATGGGATGGATATGTATAAACTGCAAGGTAAAAAGGGACAAAAGACCGATATAACTGTTTTTGTGTCTTTAAACATGGAAATGTAACCCTCAACAGTCCTTCTGTGTGAGACAGCATGGCACAGGTCAGCGTTGAATGCGTCATACCGCATTTCTGTTTTGAAAGGGAGGCCGTGATGCTGGCAGCGATGACGGTCTCAACTACGCTCAGCTTATCCTCGTCTGAGTCATCAGGGGAAGGTAGGGTGGCTCATGTGAGTGGTGCCTGCGATGACTGCCTGGGGTTAGTATGTGCTGGGGTATATGCTGCTTGAGGCTACCGGTAGGCTCTGTAACGCCACCCAGGTACCCCACACTCAGGGGGCCTAGCGCACCCACCCCAGACCAGACGCAAGTCCCCAGTGGTGGCAAGCAGCTAGGGAAGAGATAGCCGAGGCTTGGCAGTATGTGTTGCCTGGCTTTGGAAGCAAGATATATACACAAAATAAAGAGACACAGCCTCAAGAGTCATGTATCAAGCCAGTAGCTGTTGCAGGAGCGTGGATGTGCAAAAGCCCCCCGTGAAGAACTTACGACACGCTTAAAATGCCACGCATGCCTCTCTGTGCAGCCAGAGTGGGGATTGCAATGCTACACCAACCGCGTGAGGGGGGATGCGTGACACATACCTGACATGCCCTGTCAGTGAACCAGGGAGGGCAGGTTTTTATTAAAGCCTCCTTCCGAGTGTCAAGCAAAGGTGAGAGTTCAAAATATTGCGGTGGCAACATGCTGCGAGGAATACACACACAATTAGGCCCTGTTTGTGGAATGCCCAGGCAGCTGGAGTGGAATCTGGCAGGGACCAGTGGTCACTGAGGTGCATCCCAGTGGAATCACCGCTGTGGCCATTCTACACCTAGCTGGTAATGAAACGGGTCTATAATTAGCCAGCAGCCTGAAGAAGAGGTGCTAAATGCCAATGTGTAGCTTTGATATGTCATGTAGATGAGCTCGCCTGTGTGGGTGGCTAGTGGCTAGTTAATTGTGCCATTGTTTGGTTATGTTATTTACTCACCATCTCATACATTTCCACACAAAACCAAAGAGCCTCTCAGAATGCCAAGAACACTTCCCCTGCTTCCTAGAGTCACTAGAAAGCCATTGAGTTTATTGCTAATGTTCCTCTGCTGCTCTTGGTTGCTAATAAAAGAGCTGTTGCCACTTTGTTCCTATATTTGGTTGGGATGGAGTCCGCAGGTAAAACAACAACTTTGGTTAGCTTTTGTTGTAGCCAGTCAGTCACCCTGCTCAGAAAGATTTGGTCTTGGATCTAAGGTCTTTGTCACCACCTGTGTACATGAAACCTTTTCGCTGGATCTTTTTTTCTGTTTAGCTGCTTTGTTGAGTAAACAATAGCTCATCCCACAGAAGCCCAACAAGTCAACCCAATAGAGTCTTGCTTTGTACACCTCAACTCATGCAGCAATTCCAAAGTCATGGGTTCAACCCACAGTTGAGACGAAATGTGCTTACTTCATGGAGTACCATAGGTGCTGTGGGGAAGAAAAGCATCCATTAAATGTTTGAATGTTGTTAAATGCTAAGAGCTGGGTGTTTTGGTGATCATTGAAAGGTGCAGGACTGGGGTGCTTTTGGCTTGTAGGCAAGTGGTGCCCTGGGCCTGGGCAATGGGGTGAGGCTCCTTGGTGGTCTGATTGATGAGGGTCTGATGTAAAGGGAGGTTTGGCGCATCACGTTATCCGTCTCATTTTCGGCGCTGTCGAGCAGCATGTCAAAAAAAAGGAGCCTGGCCTCGTCCATCTGCTCCTGCTGGGAACGTCAGTATCCCAAGGCCACGCTCAGTTTGGGACTGACAACATCACGTCTTTCTTTCGTCGGTGGGTCTTCTTCTTCTTCTTCTGCTTTCTCTCTCTCTCTTTCTCTTTCTCTCTCTCCCCCTCTCTCTCTTAGACTCTCATTAAACCCAATACACACATACATATATAGAAAATGACTGTCTCTCCTGTTCTCTTTCTTTCTCACTCTCTGTCATGCTCACAAGTTCACAACCGACCAGTAAACACACATACACACACAGACACACACTGGGAAACATCTGCT
Organism: Clupea harengus; assembly: GCF_900700415.2. NCBI lineage: Eukaryota > Metazoa > Chordata > Actinopteri > Clupeiformes > Clupeidae > Clupea > Clupea harengus. The sequence continues at coordinate 2,982,772 of NC_045172.1, read as the reverse complement.
CCCCCTTCAGAAGGCATTATTTACCCACGAAGACAACCACCTCCGCTTCATTTGTGATTAATCAGCGGTGTGTACGTCAAGGTTCCGCTGATTGGGCGACTGCCCCGACTTAACCCCGCGCCGCCGCCTCGTCCCAGCATATGCTTTGAGATCTCATTTCCGAGGCCGTGTCGTGCTTCGCACATGATCGACTCCCAGAGTAATGAGACACACCTTGCCCACGTCTCTTCTTGTCTGATGTCTGTTTCTACAGAAGTGTGTTAATCCGCCATACTATTCTGTGTTCACGGAGAAGCTGAAGCTCATCCCCCCCGCACACACACCCCTCTCTCTTTAATATAGTTTATGGTAGATGTAACCAGGAGGTGCAGAAGGAATGTGCTGGAGGTCATTGTGTTCGTTGGCCATTGCCCCCGACAGGTGCAGAAAGCCATTAAATGTCTTGTCCAGTGAGCCCTGTGCCTTAGATAAATAGCTGCTCTCCGAGGCAAGGCAGGAATGTAAAGAGTACCGGTACTGATGGATGTTATTAACAGTGCTAGAGCAAGCACTGTGGCTAATGAATGTGTGCTTGTTTTGGGTCCAATCAGCTCATTATGGCTGCTCCATTTAAAGACACATATACACTTCTGATATTGCATACAGTATTCTACACAGCTAACCCTTGGTATAACATTCTTTTTTATTTCAGTCTACTAACAGGAGATGGTGTGTGCTTGTGGATTTTCACACTGGATGGAAGTGAACACACCCACACAAATATTGAGGTGCTTTGTCTCAGTTTAACGCAAGCCTCCATGTTGAAACGATTAAGATTTCGACTGCACAGCACCACAACCGCAACCAGCTCCCTACTCCACACCTTTCTCCATCATTTGCTCATTATGTAGATCTTATTAGCACCACCGCATCTCAGCTGGCGACTTCTTTCCATCAATTTGGTGCAGTTTAAATCGAATCTGAACGCTCATAAAATCTCAGCGAGCAAAGAACCCAGATTGTCCCGCACAAAGGCCCAACAAAACTGTGTGCTCTTTCTTCCATTGTACTGTGGCCGCTTTGTTAGCTCTGGGTCGCAGTGGCCCAGAGAAAGGGGAGGTGAAAGGGGCCAGTGGGTAATCTGCTTATCTGCTCTTAAGAGCCCAGTGGCAGACTGGGGCAGCTGCCATGTCTGATACAGTAGAGCCTCGGTCCCCAGAGAGAACCCCACTAACCCATGGAGATTCATTCCCCCCCTCTCCCCACCCTCACCCTTCACCATTCTTTCCCAATAATGACAGTGGTGTCTGGTTGACCTCGTGGCTGTTGCTGACCACACCTGCTATGTGGCACGGAGCATACGGCCCCTATTGTGAGAGGGAGGCCCCCCGTGTTTTGTGTGGAGGTGGTGGTGATCTCCGGTGAATGGCGCAATGGTGACACATCTCAGGGTGTGAAAGTGCCAGGCCAGCAGAGGCATCGGTCACATGCGGTATGAGATGCCTCTTGTTTGTGGGATCGTCGGTCAGGACGCCCCTGTCACCTGTTGTTGTTTGTTAGGTGTCGTGTTTCTGTGTCTCGGGCAGCGTGAGCCAGGGACTTCCTGCTGTGGCGATGGGCTCCGTGTCGCTCAGAAGCACAGCTCGGTGGATCAAGCTCCTGGCAACCAGCCCCGATTAACAATATCAGGACACCTCTAAAAAAGAGCGAGGGAGAATAACAACAATCAACAAGCCACAATGAATAAACAACACGAGGACTTCTCTCAAAGCAAGAGGGGAGAGGAGAGCGAGAGAGCAGAACAGCATTCTGAAAACCACAATGAAGCTGTGAGAGCTATAAAACAACCAAAAGTTGTAAAGCTCCAAGGCTAATATTGCGATCGTATGTCGCTTTCTAACAATAGGAAGGATCACACAGGTTACACGCTATGTTGCACAGACTCTGTGAAAATTGGCCTTACAACGCTGCTAAATTCTGTTGAGGTTTTCATTAATCAGCCCTCCTGACCAGACAAAGGTATAAACATCTCACAGACACAAAAGCCGTCGGTAACTTGGGCTGCATCACGCACTCACTGCTGCTGATGTGAACAGGAGGCAGCACACAAGAGGTGCAGGGGTTTTGGGTCTCACTGTTGCCATGGATACCGAGCTCTCCTTGTCCCTGCAATGTCAGTGCAGGTTTTTGAAAACAAGCATTAGTCCGAATCGGTTCCACAAAAGGATGTCATTACTCCTCCCCAGATGATATATTTGTAATAAAACAAGACAAACAACAGAGGCATTCTGGGCATCCTCGTGCCTTTCGTCCCTCATTACCCCTTGTCTGTGTGGTGGTGGTGCAGACAGGCCAGTGCACCTGACCCACTTCTGTGCCCAGGACCATGACAGAGAAGCACCCTCTGATAGGCATGATGTAGGTTAAACTGGGAGATTAGGTTTGTTTTGACCCCAAATCCCCAGAGAGCCTCCAGACAGTGGAAGGCCTATGGGGCGGGCTCAACTCAGTCAGCCTTTTAATTGAGTGCATTTGTAAACAGTGATTACCCACCCGTGCGTGTTCTGCTGTGTCACATGTAGCTGCCATTGGCATAGCTGAGCAAGCAGAGCCTAATTGGAAGGAACAACTGTGTCAGACAGTAATGAACAACAGTCAAACGGGTCATAGCTTCCTCTCTCTCTCTCCCTCCCTTCCTCCCTCCCTCCCTTCCTCTCTGAAGATCAGAAATACTGTGCTCCATTTGGGAGGTGAAGGACAAAAGTAAGATATCCTGTGAAGGTTGCTTGGGGAGGAGGGGAAGATGGGCTTATTATGTGTCTCTGGGTGCTGGGAGCAGACAGATCTGACAGACGTCATCACAGCAGTATCTCCCAGTGGTATTTCAAACCCCTCCAACACACACACACACACACACACACACACACACACACACACACGCAGACACACACACACACACGCAGACACACAAGCACACTCACATGCACACGTGCACGCATACACACACAGAGAGAAAGAAACATGTAAGCACACACACACACACACACACAGAGAAAAAAACATGTAAGCACACACACACACACACACACACACAGAGAGAGAAAGAAACATATAAGCACACACACACAGTCATTAAAAGAAGTTGTGCAATTGCTGAGGGTGTGTGTGTGTGTGTGTGGATGTCTGTGTGTGTGTGTGTGTGTTTTAATCGATTTCAAAGGCATGCTAGCTCTTTAGCACGACAGAACAACACCGCCTTTGATCAGGGCGTTTCATTTGAAATGCTAAGAGGTGCGGGATGAGTGTTTTTCCCCCTTTGAATCAAAGTCTTTCTTTTCTTCTTCCTTTCTTTTTTTTCATTCTTCTACCGATCAACCAGTTCCTGTGTGCCCCAGAAAGCCTCTTTGTCAAGCTCTTCCAGGGAGAGAAAATAAAAATAAAAAAAACACGCTGCTGGTTTCCTCCCAATCGCCATGTTGCAGCAGTGGGGGGGTAGTGAGGCTTTTATTCTGTCGGGACGCCTTGGTTGATGTCGGGCGCTCTTGTTTTAAACGCAGACTGCCTGTTTTTATCCTCCCGGCGTTCATTAGCGCGCTGTGTTTTAATCGCCTGCCGACGCGCTTCAGTATAGTCTGGGTGGCCACCGGGGGATCATCCATGAGCTGTTAGAGCTCGACGCTGCTTTAAGGAGGGGGCCTCTCTACAGGGTTGATAGATGTGAGAAGAGTCAGCTAGCTTCATCTGAGGCTCAAATATGCTGTCTTTGGAACAAATACCCAAAACTGCAACGCCTCTGCAGTAGGGAAGTCACAATACCAGAAATGTCCTCACCAATACTAGTGAAATTACACAATTCTAGATAGCCAAGTTCGATAAAAAAAAAAAAAGCAAAAATAATAAATCCCATGTACTCCTTTATTTAAAACATTCGAACATTACAAAAAAAAGAGCAGTGGCATGTAGCCTTCAAGTATTTATAACATAAAAATACAGCTTTTAATAATAGCATAGCACAGACAGTTGCAGTACCTGGCCAAAAACATTGGAAACATCACCTATGCCTAAAGGTTCTCAGGTATTGCTCCCTGATAACGTCTCAGGTGTTGCTCGATGACTGTGAGAAAACCGCAGAGGCTGCACACACAATAAACCAACACACACAGACATACACACACCTCTAGATACTCTAGAATTTTGGCATTGACTTGGTACCGAAGTATTGGTTCTCGTGACATCCCTACTCATTACTGCATTTGTACCAAGTTCTTGAGTCACTGGTAAATCTGTGCCTATCCATCGTTAAGGTTTCCCATAACTGTTTCAGTGAGCAAACTAGCATAGAAACAGCCAGTTCAAACTCTACAAGTTCATGTCCATTACCAATCAACTACCAATCTCAACCTAGCGGGCAGACCATAATTGACGGTTCTCAAATGTAAAAGTGGAGATGTGGAAGAGTTGAATGCTAAGTTGAGGAAGCTAAAACTAACTCACTTATTAGCTTAGTGTTACCAGGAATGATCAAATAATGATTGTATTGCATACATTTGTGCGCAGTTATTTGAAGCTGAAGCAGACAGCAGCGATCGGAAGTGCAGAAAGTCAGGAATATGTGTGAGGGTGACAGGGGACAGATGGTTTTCCAGACGTTAATGACTAGGAATCATATTTCTCTCTGTGTGCGTGTGTGTGTGTGTGTGTGTGTGTGTGTATGTGTGTGCCCATATGTAAGTGTGTGTAAGTGCTTATCCTACTCACTGGTATGCTGCATTACTATGCATTAGTAAGGTATTAGTGTGTCATTACACTCCAGGCCTTTTTGCGGTAAGGGGCACAACGTGACCCTCTTCCCACAGCTCTATGTGACCTGTAGCAGAGAGGTGCGAGGATAAGTGACATCATGCTAGCCCACCCCCACCCCCGTCCTCTCCCAACACCACCTGCTTACCAGACCAGATGGAGGGAACAGCGGAGAGCTTGTCTCGTCACGAACACATTAACAAGCAAATGCAGCTCCGCTCCGCACCGCTCAGCACTGGTTATCATAGCCCAGTGCCCCAGCCAGGGAACAGGAGGGAGTGGTGCCTGATCAACCGTAGAGAGGATATTACTTTCTTATATTTTGACACTAGCTAGATGTCTAGCTTGTGTTTGTGTGTTCAGTTCAGTACACAGAAAGACACATAGAATGCCATTGGAAAGAATGAGAGGGGTTTTAATTGCTGCCATGATATTAGGGGTGGTTGTTTCCTCATTATCTGCCCAAGGCTTGTGACCTACAATATGTAAGGATAGGGCCCCTTCCAAGAACATAAGGGGATTCAGGAAGTGTGACGACCATGCACACGCTGATCTGGAATGTTCTCAAGGCTATTTGGAATTTGTGAAAGGTTCATGGAAAATATCCATGCCTGTAGCATATGGGAGAAACATTGGGGAATTTCACACCACCGTTCGTAATCCTTTGGCCCCTAGCCCTGGTGGGATTGTGGGATTTCCAGTGTAAAGAAAGTGTCAGGGAATGGGATGCCGGTTTATTTGACAGGATCCTGTGCTTAAAATGGCAGAGTGGCTGTCTGTATTCCAGACATATTCTAGATATATTTTCCCTCAAAACCATCATGTTGCCTCGAATCCCTGATCTCAAAAACTAATCAGAATCTGAATTACTTGTAATCTCTGAGTGCAGTAATTTATTTCCCAGTAAAACATCAGCACAGATTTGCACAATACTGGAAAAAGAATAAAATTAAGCCATATACAAGATGAGACAAAACAAAAACAAAATGACACAAACTAAAGCTAGAGTCTACTGTGTTTGGTATTCATCAAAAAATGATATTAGTTCATCAATTGAGTAGCAGTTGTCTTTGCCATGGTCTCAAAGATGTTCTCAGAGGAACACTGGATGGGGCACATATTCTCTGGAGAATGGAGAGGCTGGATCCTCTAGGGTGGCACTGCCAAGAGAGAGGCTGCATCCTCTATGGTGGCACTGCCAAGAGAGAGGCTGGATCCTCAATGGTGGCACTGCCAAGAGAGAGGCTGCATCCTCAATGGTGGCACTGCCAAGAGAGAGGCTGGATACTCTATGGTGGCACTGCCAAGAGAGAGGCTGGATCCTCTATGGTGGCACTGCCAAGAGAGAGGCTGGATCCTCTATGGTGGCACTGCCAAGAGAGAGGCTGGATCCTCTATGGTGGCACTGCCAAGAGAGAGGCTGGATACTCTATGGTGGCACTGCCAAGAGAGAGGCTGGATCCTCTATGGTGGCACTGCCAAGAGAGAGGCTGCATCCTCTATGGTGGCACTGCCAAGAGAGGCTGCATCCTCTATGGTGGCACTGCCAAGAGAGAGCTTCCCACTACAAGGAAGAGATGTGTGTCTCAGCTGTGCAGATCCAGTCAAGGAGGAAGCACCAACACAGAGGACTCACACACGCACACACACACACACACACTCACAGACACACAGACACACGTAAACACACTCACAGACACACAGAAACACACAGACGCACAGACACACAGAAACACACACACACACACACACACACACACACACACACACACTCACAGACACACAGAAACACACAGACGCACAGACACACAGAAACACACACACACACACACACACACACACACACACTCACAGACACACAGACACACGTAAACACACTCACAGATACACAGAAACACACACACACACACTCACACACACACTCACAGACACACGTAAACACACTCACAGACACACAGAAACACACAGACGCACAGACACACAGAAACACACACACACACACTCACACACGCACAGACACACATAAACACACTCACAGACACACAGAAACACACAGACACACAGAAACACACACACACACACACACAGAAACACACACACACACACACAGAGAAACACACACACACACACACACACACACATAATCAAAGAGTTGCCATGGTGCTCTGTACCCTGTCAAGTAATGTTCGGAGGTTGTGGGTAGTATAATTGATTTCCGCCCACAGCCCTGTGACGGGCTCACACAAAGGTGGCTGTGGCACTGCAGGCATTGTTAGGCAGACAAAGAGCAACACAGCCACATCTCGCTCACTGTCTTGTTCTTTTCTCGTCCTTTCTCCCCCCCTCCCCTCCTTCACCAAATGAAAAGACAGGCCAACCACTCTCTGCCAGGTGTGCAGGGTGGTCATCTTCATCCTTCATCTTCATCTTCATCCCATTATGAAGAAGCTGTCAGCCCCTCTCTTATCCCCCCAGGCGTCTACACACTGCCCCGGTCTGGCCCTGTGGCCAATGTGACCGAATGCCCATGATCAGTGTTAGGTCACGACAACAACTTCACACCCTCACTCCTGTTCAACACGGCCTCAACTCTACACGTGTTTATAGTTCTGTGGTGCTGTTGGTGGCTATCCACCTTCTCTTGAATGAAAAATGCTTCCATGTAGGCAGGGGGTAGCTCTTGTTACTCGGGTTGCGTGACGGCTAAAGGTCTGTCGGTACAGTTGGATGAACCATTTCAGATAGGCCCTGCCTTCAGAGGTCGTGTCCCTAAGCAGGGGCCCATGCTGACAGTGTGTGGTAGATGTGGTAGATGGGACCTTTCACTTCATTTAAACACCACGGCCCCCTGTCTTTAACCCCCCCCCACACACACACACACACACACACACACACACACATACACACACACACACACACACACACACACACACGCTTCTTCCTTGAGCACCCGAGGGGACGAGGCTGGGGTAGCAGACGCGGCGCTGAATCATTCATGCCCAGCTGCTGAATAATGCATGAGCCTTATTGTAACGAGCACATGCGCCCCATTTTCCTCTTTGAAATTATCCCATGGCTGTACAGCATCTTCTCTCCCCTCATTTCTGTCTCTCTCTCTCTCTCCCTCTCTCCCCTCATTTCTGTCTCTCTCTCTCTCTCTCTCTCTCTCTCTCTCTCTCCCCTCATTTCTGTCTCTCTCTCTCTCTCCTCATTTCTGGAACTGTCTCTCTCTCCTTTTCTCTCTCCCTCTCTCTCGTTTGCTTTCTCTGAAAGTCTGTCTGCTCTCCTCCCTTCTCTGTCCTTCTCTGTTCCCTTCTCTTCCTCTGTTTTCACCTCCATCTCTGATAGCTCCTTTCAGCGTGTCTGATCAGAGTGACTCACTCCATCTGTGTGTCTTTCTGTTTTTTTTTTACATTCCCTCCTATCTCTCTTTTTCTCTCTCTCTTTCTCTCTCTCTCTCCGCTCCTCTCTTTCTCGCCTCAGTCTGCCTGTGTTGGTGTGAGTCAGTAGATACCGAGGCTGAGCGCCACTTGTTCAGGGCAGCAGACATGTTCAGAATGACAACATGGCTGACGCATTTGGCCCCCGACATGATCGAATGTCCTTGTCCCCCAACAGGCTTCCCCACACATACACACTCTTTACACATACGCAAACATGCACACACACTCACACACACTCACACACACACGCACACGCACACACACGCACACTCACGCACACTCACACTCACACCTCATATGGAGTGTGTTAATTAGCACCCCCTTTAGAAAGGCAGCACTGCAGGGAAGCCTGCATCATAGAAGAGACTCAGAGAAGGACAGAATGAAGCGGGAGGCCAAACAAACAGATACAGCCCAGGAGAGAGAGAGAGAGAGGGAGAGAGAGAGAGAGAGAGAGAGTTCACAGCAGTGCCCTGGGAGAGACTTGACAGAGTCTGTCAAACAGTCCCTAGCCTCTGACAGCTAAAGTACAGCAAGAGCATGATGGACCCAGAGAGAGAGAAAGAGAGAGAGAGAGAGAGAGAGAGACCGTAGATGGGCATAGAGAAAGGACTGAGAATGGTGCCCCGGCTGCCTCTCTGTCTCTTTCTCTCTTTTGCTCTCTCTCTCTCTCTTGCTGTCTATCTCTCTCTCTGTCTTCCTTGAGGGGAAAGATATTGTTTATGTCAGCAGTGAGCCTCGGCCGTAGTGCCAGTCTGTGGAGCCTGTAGTCTGCGGGAGGATTCTTGGCGTCTCGGGGTGAGGTGCAGTAACTCACTTCACTGAGTGGGCTGGAGAAGCTCGCATCGATCCGGCCAGTATTTATGGCCTTGCTGCATGTGTGTGTGTGTGTGTGTGTGAGAGAGAGAGAAGGACACGCTGAGAGAGAAAGGGAGAGCTGGTTTAGGAGAGGACGTGTCTGGTGTGTATGTGTGTTTCTGCAGTATATGTCTATGAGAGAAAGTGAAAGGGTGTGGGCGTGTTGGAGAAAGTTAGAGAATGTGTTAGTATGTGTGTGAGAGAGGAAGCGAAGGAAAAACAGAGAATGAGTCCAAGAATGTATTTGGCTGTTCATTTTGTTCTCTGCCTTCATGTGTGAATGTGTGTGTGTGTGTGTGTGTGTGTGTGTGTGTGTGTGTGTGTGTGTGTGTGTGTGTGCGCGTAGGCAGGGTCCCTCAGCACTCTTGAACCACCCAACGCCTCCGTGGCAGGTTGCGTAAGCCCGGAGCTCCTCGGCGGCCCGGCTGCTATCTGCCATTCTGAGAGGTGGGAAGAGCTGCGATGTGTCAGCGGCCGCGCCGGGGCTCTCTCTCTCTCTCCTCACCCACCGCTGGGTTATTAACGGCTGTGTCACTGTACGCCCGTGGCTCTCGCTCGCTCGCGGAGCCCCAGACGACTCGAGCAGAACAACACGAGAAACATTATCTTGCCTCCCAGCGCAGCGCTCCTTCTCGTTGTTTTAAACGCCGGTGGAAATGAGCTGTGCGCTAATGTTGATTAACTCCGCGTGTGTTTAATGTATTGCCTTTGCCGCGTCATAAAACAGGTTTGGCGCTGCCTCCGGAGCACTTTCAGGAGCACCGTTTCACATTCTCGCTGTCGTCTGCAAAGTGAGGCTTCAATTTAATTGAACTGAGATGAGAGTACAGGTGTAGCGGTGTCGGGTGCCAGTTCTCCTGTGACTGTTTGCAATAAAGACTGACAGGAGGGGGGTTCAGTTCCCGTGCTGCTTTTAAATCCAATGGGTAATAGAGGCTCCTCTGTGAAGGAGCGTCACAGACTCCCACTGCTACCTGTCAGAGTGCTGCTGGTTGCCTGGGCTTCCATGGCCGGTCATTTGGAGACATCTGGCAGGTCATCCACAATCCATGGAGGAGTTAGCTTCTCCTGCTCCTAGTTTCAGGCCAGCTACTCAAGTCTTTGAACGGGAGCCACTGAAGCTCCAGCATGCATACGCTTAGCCTAGTTTACATGCCTGGGCAAGTCTCTACCAAGGTGTTTACATGGGCAAGTCTCACCCAAGATGCTTCCTACTACAACTAGTTGGTGCTGTGCCTTGCTCTGGAAGCAATATTTCCCTGTCAGTTTCCCTGCTCAGCAGTAGCTGATAAATGCGTCGGAAAGTGAGCCTGCCTGTTATGGCGTCTCTGTCTTCCTCTCCCTCTTTCTCCCTCGATGTGCCTTTCCTAAACTCACTCTTCCTGTAGCTGGGCTTCTGTATCTCTCTCTCCTCCCCGGTCATGGTGGGCAGACAGGGATTCAGCCTGAGGGTGGCTTACTCCAGCCCAATGACATCCTGCTCAGTCCCCTCGCAACAGCACCTGCATGCTAAGTGTGTGCGGTGGAGTGTAATGCAGGCCACAGCGCCCTCTGCTGTTAGTCTGGTAGCTTTTCACATCGTGCCTCCACAGTGGAGCAGGATGGTGTTATCTGTCCCTACCCTAGTGCCAGTCACTGTCAGCTTTCTGTAACAATGGTTCTGTCGACCTCTGCTAGCTAAAGGGTTATTTGGAGTGACAGGGCTCCCCATAGCTTAACATTCCGATACAGCCAATAGCCAGAAATAAGGCAACTTGTGAAAATTGGAGAAACTTTCGAGGGTAACTAATAACACCCCATTTTGTCTTGCCATGTTTGTGCCCCCCTACCCGTGTGTCAAGGGCTGAGATCCTATCAGTTCAGTATGCCCTCCTCAAGCGAATAGAAGGTTTGTAGTGGTTATGCAACAACTCCAGTTTACCCAGTGAGACGGTGCTGTGAGGGGCCTCACTGTCAATCAAGGACTGGGCTCTATTCCCTGGAGCTTATGGAGGGAGTCTCTTACTGCAGACACAGACACATAGGCAGGGAGGCCCAGAAGGAGTCTCTAACTGCAGACACAGACACATAGGCAGGGAGGCCCAGAAGGAGTCTCTTGTAATCTTGATACATTTTCACTGCTTTTATAGATCTAAATTCAGAGTGTGTGCTGGATATAAACAAAGAATGATTCAGCAAGTTCAGTAAGACTCTGTTTGGGACATGGCAACATTTGTTTTCTGCGTTTCATGCATGAGCTTGGATTGCTGTTTTGCTGTGCTTCTGTTCGTTTTGCTCCTCATAAGATCATTTCTCAGCAGGCTGCATACGACCAACTTTTACCTTCAAGGGATGTTAACAGCTGAAACAATGTGACTTTATTTTTATTATATTGAAAATGTTCATGATAATTTCATGCACAATTAATCTCTGTTCTAATGTCTAATATAAATCATCGATCGGCCCTTCATCATAGCAAATATGTCCACTAGGTGGTAGCAGAATGCTGTCTGTGAGACTATCCATGAGTCACTCTGTGCGGACAAGTCTATTAGATAGATTAGATTAGATTCAACTTTATTGTCATTGCACAGAGTACAGGTACTGAGGCAACGAAATGCAGTTAGCATCTAACCAGAAGTGCAAAGTAGAAGAGTGCAGAGTATGTGCAAATGGTAATATAAATATAGATAAATATGGTATATACAGTATGACATAAGATATAAGTGGTATGAGCAGTAAGAACATGAGCAGCAATAAAGGTGATTAGTGCAGATGTGATATAGATATGTGTAAAGTGCAGATGAAGTACAGGTGAAGGTGGCAGTAGAGGTTATAAGTTATAAATGAGGTAGGAGACATGATAAGATATAAGTACGATGAATATGGATGACAACAATTTAACATAAATAGATATATACAATGAACAATTTAGTGCAAATGTTCAGTGGCTGGAGGTAGGTGTGTGGCAGTCAAGCCAGGGTAGAGAGGGGGAATACAGGAAGGAGTGTGAGGGGGTAGCCAGGGGGAACTATCACCGTGGTGCAGAGTTCAACAGGGTGACAGCCGCAGGGAAGAAGCTGTTCCTGAGCCTGCTGGTCCGGGAACGGAGGGCCCTGTAGCGCCTCCCTGAGGGGAGGAGGGCAAACAGTCTGTGGTTGGGATGGGAGCTGTCCTTCTCGATGCTGCGCGCCTTCCGCAGACATCTCTTGCGCTGGACAGCATCGATGGTGGGGAGTGGGGAGCCAGTGATGCGTTGGGCAGTTTTCACTACCCTCTGGAGTGTTTTGCGGTCCGCAACAGAGCAGCTGCCAAACCAGACTGAGATGCAGTTGGTGAGGATGCTCTCAATGGTGCAGCGGTAGAAGTTCACCAGTATCTTAGGAGACAGATGGGCCTTCTTCAATCTCCTCAGAAAGAAGAGACGCTGGTGAGCCTTCTTGACTATGGTTGAGGTGTTGAGGGTCCAAGAGAGGTCCTCGGAGATGTGGACACCCAGGAATTTAAAGCTGGCGACACGCTCCACCTCCGTCCCGTTGATACAGATCGGGGTGTGTGCGCCACCTTTGGTCCTCCTGAAGTCCACAATGAGCTCCTTGGTCTTCTTGGTGTTGAGAGCCAGGTTGTTATTGGCACACCACTCTGCCAGGTGCTGAACCTCCTCCCTGTAGGCCGACTCATCGTTGTTGCTGATGAGGCCAATCACCGTTGTGTCGTCTGCAAACTTTACAATGGTATTAGAACCATGTACAGCTGTGCAGTCGTGGGTGAAGAGGGAGTAGAGGAGAGGGCTCAGCACGCAGCCCTGTGGGACACCAGTGTTCAGGATGAGGGTTGAGGAGGTGTTGTTGTCTAACCTGACAGACTGGGGTCTGTTGGTTAGGAAGTCCAGAATCCAGTTTCTGAGGGAGGTGTTGATGCCTAGATCACTGAGTTTAGTGATCAGTTTGGAGGGGATTATGGTGTTAAATGCAGAGCTGAAGTCTATGAACAACAGTCTCGCATATGTGTTACTGTTGTCCAGGTGGGAAAGGGCGGAGTGTAGTGCCGTGGAGATGGCATCCTCCGTGCTCCTGTTCTGGCGGTAGGCGAATTGGAGGGGGTCCAGTGTGGGTGGTAGGCATGTTTTAAGATGAGCCAGGACCAGCCTCTCGAAGCACTTCATGATGGTTGAAGTGAGTGCAACTGGGCGAAAGTCATTAAGGCTCGCTGCTTTGGAGTGCTTTGGCACCGGCACGATGGAGGTGGTCTTGAAGCACGTGGGGACAGCTGCTTGGGCCAGTGACAGGTTGAATAAGTCAGTCAAGACCTCAGTCAGCTGCCCAGCACAGGCCCTGAGCACCCGTCCAGGGATGCCATCAGGGCCAGCAGCCTTTCGTG
>NC_045172.1:2944333-2959333 GCF_900700415.2 Clupea harengus | reverse complement strand
AGAGGGCATCCATCACCTTGGGCAACTGGGAAAGGACATACCTGAAATTCTAGCACACTCCATTCTCATGGCCTTTTCCCTCTGTGTCCTTTCCCTCCGTACTTTTCTCCTTTCTCTCTCTCTTGTTTTCACCCTCTCCTCTTCTCTCGTTCCTCCTTTTTTCTCTCTGTGTCGGTCTTTCTCTGACTTTTTGTGTAGTGCATCATTCCTTAACGTGCAGTTGTGCCATGATGGGGGGGTAAAAAATACGTTTTTCTTTCAGGACCTTAACACAACTAAAGGAAAAAGAGCCGGATCTGTACACTCACATTAGTCCAAGTCTTTTGCTGTACAAACAAACCCACTGCATGCCGAATCACACCTCCGCTAGCGTCACAACCATCACAGTGACATTTGTATAAATAACCAAAAATGTGACTAAAATATTGCATCATAGTTCTTTTTTGTCAGATATGTTTTTATTTTGACGTAAAAAGGTAAAGAAAAAATAGCATAACAATCAAATATCAGATCATTTTTGTATCCTGTTTGGGATTTTTTTGGGGGGAGGGAACCTCCTCTCCCGTGACACAAACGGTGTTCGCTTCGTGCTGCTACATGAAGTACTTCTCTCTGCATCCTGTTCGAGACAAACATTGCCTATAGCTGAAACTGTGTACTAGTAGCGCTCTGTGGACGTGGGTGTGTTGTGTTGCTTTCTCTCTTTATTTTCTTTTAGGTAAATAAAGTACAAAAGCCCTTGGGTGAATGTCCGCATCAGGCCAGCTCAGTGCTCAGTGACCTTAGCCCCTCCACCCCAGTGCCTTCCTCCTTGGCCCTAGTTTTGGTGTTCGTGTCATTGTCTATTTTATTTATTTATTGATGTTGTTATTTAAATGACACTATATACAGACTCAGTATACTTAATCTTAATACTGATAAGGCCTATAAGCAGTCTCGATCTTGCTTCAGAACAGCTCTCTTTCTCTGTTTCCGTTGGCTCTAACATCCTAGCCGTGCCAAACGGTTCCACTTTCTCTCACTGGCCAGCGTCTGATATATTAACTACTCAGTGTCCCTCCCAGCCTAGCTTTTTGCTGATGCACCCTGTCGGCACTCCGTCCCAGCAATGTCCTCCCCATCCTCTGCGTCAGCAGTGTCTGACTCACTCGCTACCGCCGCCGTCCACGCAGTGAGGACAGCTGAGCCATTGCTCACTGCTATCAGAAGCGGTTGGTGGCTTGAAGGCCAGACAGGGAGGTAGGATGGGGCGAGATAGCAATAGGTTGAACTCATTAGGGGGCGAATCAAATGTATTGAATGAGAATCACTGCAGTCATTTTGAGAGAATTATAATTTCCGCCAAGTGGTGCGGTCCACGGTGGTTAGTCACTAGACATGCTCGTCACCAGACTGTCTAAAAGAGAGTTCTCCCGTATTAAGAATCCCATACGCTATTATCAACCAGAGTAGCCTAACTCAAGAATGTTATTAAAGCCTTACAGTCTTATTTAGGGCCACTCTCTTCCTGCTGTGTGTAAACTGAACTCTAACTTCTCTTGGCCACCTCCAAATAACGAACAAGCATGAGCAGGTGTAAAAGCAACCAGTCTTTAGGACCCACTGACTTAGCAAGGTACATGTGATGTGAGTCCAGGGTCTAGTTCATCGCATTCATTCTATTCTGAGTGGGGGTGGATGGAGGAGAAAGCTGATGTCACTGGCACTGTCTTGTTTTAGGAAACTCTGATGTGAGTAAAGTGGGCTGGTTGTTCCAATTTTCTGTTTATGAGTGTTTGCGTTTAGATTATTTCTCAGGTTTTTTTTTTTTTTGCCTCAGTTTTGAAGTTGTCACTGCAGCTGCCCTTTGTGTTGGTGGAATAAATATCACAAATAAGTGGAGAAGCTAAAGTGTTGTAAATGATTCCTAGTCACAATTTGAAAAGTTCGATGAGCATAACAATAAGACTTTGTATAAAATAAACTTTTTAAAACGCATCACCAGCTAGCATGCCAACAAATGTACGTTGATATTGTAAACAACTGTGATCTCTATTAAAAAATTGGTCATTTCATGGTTGCCAGAGTGTGTGCTAGATCGTTTTACTCTGCGGCAGATTTGAGTTCTGCGCGATGTAGAATCATAATCCAATTAATCAAATTTCATGCATTCAATATGTCCTTTGTTGTGATAACAATGTCTATAAGCAGAGGCGTAACGCAAACACGTGAGGTACCTCCACAGCAAACCATAAATGGGCTCATTTCCCATGGGCGTCGTTTTGGGTTGAAAAGTGCTGCATAGGTGGGAATTTACATGATCCTGCCCGTCACTGGCCTATTGCGTTGTCTGCCTCTGCGATTACGGTGACCGCAATACAAATGCACCAATTTTCATAGGTTACTGGGATAGTGTAGGGCTTTAAAACTAAAATATTAAAACATTCCAAGTCAATTCATCGACAGCGGATACAGAACTTTGCAGTGAGAAAACATAATTCCCTGAAACTATAAAATACCTAATAATATATCATTATTATTAGTATTAATTATTCGAGTCCAGTGGGCAATGTATGCACACACACACACACACACTTATATATATAACTCGCAAATGGAACACCTTTAAAAAATCAACTGCCAATTTTATGTCCACGGATGACGCCCAAACATCAAGTCCTGCGCACTTCATAGCGGAGATTTAAATTCACGATGTTAGCCACAGACATCTATGAGCATATCAATAAATGAATCCAACCGCTGCATCTGTTCAACAGATTCAGCTTTAACTTGCTTGCTATGCTCACTTCGCCAGTGACCAACCAAACACAGCTAAACTTAATAATTATAAACTATCTTATCGCTCCACTGAACGTTATCCACGTAGCAGTTAGTGTACTGTTATTTCAATTATGAAGCATAATGTATGCTAGACATGACGAGTAGATAGTTAAGAGATTAACCTGACCAGAGTTGCTTGTGTCATAACACCAAATCCCACTTTTCTATGTAGTGCAGCAACACTCTCTTTTGTTTAGTCTTGGCAAACAGAGCTAAAATTGCGATGGAACTCTGTTAGTGCATTTGAAAACCACTTAAACCCAGGTTAACCTGTTTCTGACATTCGGTAGAAAGCATGCATTTGGTGGTAGATGAACAGACTAGAACAAATATGATTGCTTCCGAGTTCCGACTGCTTTCAATTGGCGATAAAGAACTTTGAGAAGATTTCAGTTTGCTGTAGTGAGATCTGGTTTTCAGGTGTCATAAGCTGAGTCCGAAATTGGTGATCGCAAAAAGTGGTGGGGACTTGTCCCCAGCGTGCATGACGCCTATACCCTTTCGTGCAGCACAGTGCAAGCGAATTTTAACATCTTTCATGGTGAAGACGACCAGACTTATCATTTCAAACGTTAGTTTGACAGGTGGGGGTGGGGCCCGTTTGGGCTGCAAGCACTCCCAAGATCTTCTCTATAAGACCAAATAAATGTAGCCTATTAACGTGACCAACATTAATGTTGAAATCCAGCTAAACTTTAACGTCGTTGAGTTTCTAGCCACTAGATGGCAACGTTATCTCGTTGAAAAACGTAACAAAAGCTCCTCCGCAGACACGAGCCGACCGCGGAGGCGATTATGTATGAGGCCCAGAATACCGCCCACTGGAAAATTATCGGTAATTACTTTAGCTCAGGGAGTTGATGACAGGCGCTGTCTAATCAAGGGTTAGGGCACTTCACGCCATAAGAGTGTCTTGAATTTTAAAAACGGGCCGCCTATATAGCACGGATAGGACGTGCCCTTGCAAACTACCCTACACATCAATAACTTTGTAGCCTACTGCGATTTCCAAAGTTTTTTTTTACAGCTTAGGATATGTTCTAGGCTGTCATCCTATCTACTTTTCTACATTTGGTCGTCGTATGGAATACAAGGCTATACGCTTTACGTGGGCCCGCGCTGAATTTACTCAGCTCCAATGATGCATTGTGTGAGAGCGAGAAGTCGAACGGGGCTGGAATTTGTAAACCAAGCGGAGACAGCGCTCGCGCTCATGGACACTAATCTTGTTAAGCAAATTAGCGCAGATCAGCAGACTCCCCGAGGAATCACTCGCGCAAGACAGATCAGAGTCCCTTCGACGCTCATGCTGTTAAATAGAGGGAGCAAATTACATCTCCTATCATTCGTGACGATGAAACCGTCGACCTTTTTAGTGGCGCGCAGAGAGAGAGAGAGGGGGCTCCCTCCAATGAGCACACACACCACACACCCTCCCGTCACATTATTTGCAAATATTATCAATTTTAATAGACCTTGTCTTTCCCATTAAGGCCTATTCTCCTTATAAACGCGGCCAGCGATCCGTGTAGATGGGTCTGGCACCTACACCACGGAGATCAATTGCTTTTTTTATATTAAGCCTAAGAAATGCTACTGATTGACAGCATCTCATGACACTCTAACATCTATGATTACAGGACAAACGCAGGGGTTGATAATTGACAGTGTGTAAATACATGTGTTCACAATACCCCCATGGTTCACACCACTCTCATATGCAAATGCTTAAACAAATGGTTACCATGGCAGTGATACAATCCATTTTCCACAACAAAAGAACACATTTTTATTGGGCTTTGAGTGGCAGTTACATATTAACACTGAACGGTCCTCTGCACGCACCCAAAATGTAATAGTAAATCGCTGTCAAAATAAAGCAACTTTACAAAATTACTGTATCGCCATAAGCACCATGAGGTTGGGATGTTAACAGCTGTGGAAGTTCCACTCTGATCATTTCGCTGTATCATCAGCGATGTATCTCTCGCCAGAAACGTAAAAATCTTGGGATTCGTGGTGAGTGACTGCAACTGCGTAAAGAGTAGGCTACTGAAACACCACTTACAAAAATGTACCGACTCAAACCTGGCCAAAATGTGAATTCACCCACAACACCACAGCAGACCGGCAGTGAGCCATCGTGTAACTGTAACTGGTGATACTGATTGGTTGAAGTCAGTAAGCCTCGCCCTGGGAGCAACCAGCGCAAATGTGATTGGTTGTAAGCGGAGGTACGGCTGTGGGCTGATGCTTTCCTTCATGAATATTCAAAAGAAGCATTGTACTAGTCGCTCCACGAGGCCTCACCCACCGGCGTTGCACCAAAGAAATCCTGCTATCTTATTGCAGATACTGGGGACTCGCTACTGTTTCTTGATAGACATCGATGCATGGGGCATTTGTTGCAGGTCTGTTTTTTTCCTGTGTTATTATATTTCTGGGATTACGTTAGCACTGGTAAATAAAGGGGGGGGGGGTGATTGGAAGTTATGTCTGTGTCTCTGCTAACGGTGCTAGCTAGCCTATATTTAGGTATCGTTAATTGCATCAGGAAATGCTGACGTATATTAATATTAAGTTATCTGTCTGTCTCTGAATCAACAATATCTTCCCTAATTTGTGATACCATATATGATTTTAGCTGAACTATGTAATGTTATAAAAAACAGCACCCGGCTTTTTTCCGGTTGAATAGCTGACTATCTGAGATGTGACTCATCTAGCCTGCTTGCTAGCCTGATGGCTGGGGTAACGTTAGCATCCTCTATCTAGCAAACTAGGTATCAATAACTCAGTTAGCCTAAAATGCCCCAAATAGCTAACGTTAGCTGTTGAATTGCCCACCCTTGCCAATGCTGTTATCCATTGTTAGTTTGTCAGTAGTAACAGCACGTTAACATTTGCTGAACTACTATTTGCCCGGTAGGAGTGTAAAGCTAGCTTCCACGAATTGACCCATCCCTTTGCCTGTTATTTCAGGTCACTGATCCTGTTACAACCTGGGGGAGATAGCTACCGGCTCATTGACAGTTTGGGGAAACGCCCACACATAAAGCCACCTGCTCTCAACATTTCAGCTAGTAAACCGCCCAACTACTAATCAGGAGCGATTCAAGGATTGTACGAACCCCTAACCGATTCATTCTGCAGCAGTAAAGGTAATATAGCTGTTCTATCAACTGACCTGGCTGGGACAAAATTCTTTCGCGAGTATTATCGTCTGTTCTGTTGTGAAGACTGACTTTGCCTGCACTAGAAGCTCAAAGGGACCCCCCAAGACCGCTTCTTCATTGGGTCCGGTCAAGCCGATTATACAGAGCATTGGAACCATTGAAATGCGTTAGCTAGCTAACGTTATCCCTCCAGCCGATTATACAGTCTGCCTGAGCAAAGTCAATCCTCTATTTGCCTTGGAAAGCCGCAGTTGTTTATTCTTCAGAGGTGATTCGAGCAGCTGTCAAGATGATGCAAATAACCGATTCGTACAATCAAAAGAACTCTTTGTTCAACGCCATGAATCGTTTCATAGGTGCAGTTAACAACATGGACCAAACCGTCATGGTGCCTAGTCTTCTTCGGGATGTGCCGCTTGAAGAGGAAAAGGAAGTTAACCCTGTACGGACCGCAAGCAATGGCTCTGCTACTTACTTTCAAGAAGGGGACATGTACGGTGATTATGTCCGATTAAAGTCTATCCGAAATGATATCGAATGGGGAGTTCTTCAAGCTGAGGAAAGGCGAAAAGAAAAACTTGGCGTAAACGCTTTGGAGGTGACGCGAGTCGAGCCGGACGAGGCGGACTTGGAGAAGCTCTTTCACTTCCATTTGAATGGGCTACACACAGTTCTGTCAACGCTGACCCGTAAAGCGAACACACTCACCAATAGATACAAACAAGAAATTGGAATTGGTGGCTGTGGGCTTTAGACGGCCAGTTCACCTCCTGGCGCGGTTCCGCGGTGATCAAACCAAAGAATACATCGCGACAAAGTTGTGTTAAAGCGAGGAGAGCAGCCTGTCCTGGTGGTTCTTTATGAATCTTTATTCCTTGGATTGGGAAAAGAAATGTACTTGACATGAATGCTCTGCACTGGTGTCCCCTGGTGTTTTGTAATATTTGTTTTTCACCGCGATGCTATGTTTGATGTTGGCACACTGAATTGAGTTATAAGTTGCTAAATAATAAGGTTGAAAATAATAAAAATGAGCGCTGGTTTATTTAAAATATTTGCAATGTACCCTAGATGTATCCTTTCCTGTGTAGGGATATTATAAGGGCAACAGGCTTTGGCACAAGACTAGACAGTTTGCACTCCCTACTAGCTTCATACTAATTAACAGACTTCCTATCCTGAGGTTACAATGAAATCTAATGCTAGGCATTTAAAACTGTTCTAAATAATCTATGAAATGGAATCGGATGATGTTTCTATAATGCTAAAGCTCGAGACTGATTGATTCTAGGAGATTGGACAGTAAAAGTACAAAGTTTTGCTTGTGTAACCATCTAAATGCTATGTATTTTTTTTTTCTACTGAGATTCTGATCCAGAAAATAAACCTTTCTTTTGTAAGTATACAAATCAGTTATGTGTGACTAATTACAGACATTATTCTGTTCCAAGACTGTTCTGATCTTCATTATCACACTCTGAGTCTGAGTATTTCTGGTATTTGAATGCAGTTTGAAATGTTCCTCTGTGTACAGTGTCTGAGCGTAGTCCATTTCATGGGGCTTATGTGGGAGCTTGAACGCTGTCTTGGGCAGGCCTCTTTATGAAACTGGAGATATGCCCGTCCAAGATGTATCGGATGTCTGTCTACCTGGTGTCCTTTTAATGCCTTCTGATGGAGATCAGTACAGTCACTATGTTGAGCCTTTTACACCTTCTTCTATCGCCTGATTCTATTTCATATGTTAGTGTTGAATTCACACTTGTGGAAAATGTGTTTTTTTTATTATTATTATTTATTAATGTCTCATGGCCATGTCATGACCTCACATCAGCAGCACACATTTGTGAATGTTCAAGTGCATGTCCCTTGGGTTGGGGATCAGTGGGAGACAACTCTTGAGATTGATCCATCCATTAAGCCATGAAGGATATGAAAAAGTATTATAAGGTCTTTGTTATTGCACATACATTCAGTGTTGGAGGCCATTTTTTTCCTTTTACCTGAACTTGCAACTGAATCATTTGTGCTTTCAAGGCCATTGGTCTTTGGTGAAACTGTAGCACCTAAGACATGCCTTTGTGTCTCTGTGTCCTAGTAGTTGATAGTTTTCATGCCCATTACAAATTCTCATTAGTTCTCTTACACTAGGGAACAAAGGTGTTAAGTGTTTAAAGGGTAAGGGTTTAAAATGTAGAAAAATATGGATGGAGCTTTAGTCTACTTGTGTAACCTGGTGGACAGGTTGGGGCTCTTGACTTCGAGTAAATGATAAGAGCTGCAAGAGATAAAGTAGAAATGACATCACTTGTGCCTGTGTCTGACTAGAATCGTTTTTAGCTTCCAGAGTTTAAAACCAGCTTGCTGTATAACTGTTCTATTCAGTCGCTAAGTGAAGTATAATTATGAGCAAAGCCTGGACCCCAGCTTTGCTGAGTTGACACATATCATATGCTTGATCTTGCTTTTCATGCCCTTTTCCTTTCATTTCAAGTTGGTGTATGATGTAATAATGGCCCATGGCTTGAAAGCTATATTTGCTCAAATCCAGCCTATGGAGGCAGACTCGTGAGATATAGTCTTCCTGTAAAGCCCCTCATGAAACGCATGTATTAATATGGAAAGATGTTGCACCTAATAGATGTAAGCACGATTCACAATACAAAAAGGGCATACACCTCTTCACTGTAATCCATTTTAATCAGATATGAATAATTTTCTAAAGATTAGATGGTTGACTAAATGGATTGTTCAGTCTTTGACAAATACAAAATAAACACACTACCACTTTTGTGAATTAAATCTTTAGCTTCACACATTATTTATCATCTTAATCTGTATTATATAGACAGCATAGCAGGGTCAAAGATGAAGTGATTTCACTTTGGTTTCGAGACAGGAATTACAATTTCTCACTAAGCCTGTGTTTTTGAAAAGCGCTTTATCTATGTCGGTGGGCCGAGTGTAGTTATGAAATGTAAGCTGCTGAATGTTGGTGCGTTCCTCCTTTCTTGTACACAAACCCTTTTGGACACCTGTTGGGGTAACATGCTCCAAATTCTTCATACGAGAGAGTCTTGTTTGGCCTGTTTCAAGGTAACCTGTCCGGGGAGGCCCAGAGAACCACGTGACAGGAGGTATTTGACCTTCACTGAGGGTCTGAATGTTATGATCAGAGTGGGGGTGGGGTGAGGGCCTGCCACTGTTACATTTATTCCCTTTACATTTTGATGAAAAAAAATTGGGTGATCATGTTTCTTAAACCCGAGCTATGGTCAAGACCGAACACAAGAGCTGGGCACGGCAGGCTGAAACGGGAGAGGCATAGGCCATTCAGAGTTTGGACAGACTGCACCTTGGCAGCGCAGCTCTCCTTAAGACAGGATCTGTGCTGTCCCAGCCATTAGCAAAGCTCCTTTTTCAAAGCCCTCACCCATCCCGGCCATCCCATCCCATTCCGTCTATCTTTTTTTGCTACTCCCAGTTGGGAGCCTTGCAATCTATCTCCCTCCCTCAGGGTCGATCCTCCGGTGCAAATGGCAAACTTCTGCCACTTGAGCGATGTGAGGTGTCATTGGAGTTGTCCATTTTTTTCCTCTGCGGTGTCAGGAGTGTCATCGTTTGATTTAAAGCACCCCTTGCATGCAGAATGTAAAGATCTGAAACATTAAACAGTCTGATATCAGACGGCTAAGCGCTGCTAAGGGCTGTCTCTTTGTGGCCCACGGCTCAAAAGCACCTGTCTGGAAGTGTTTGGATTTGTAGAAATAATGCTAAATTAGGCATGACAAATGAGGCCATAAAAATGAACTGTAATTAAAGGGTTTAAATGATTATATCACACTCTAAACGGACACTCAGCCTGACCATTGGTAATTATATTTACGATGTGGTTTACAGTTTGTTTGTTTGTTTTTTTCGTAGAGATTAATTAAGAAATGTTGTGATAGTGTGGTAATAAGTGAAGAGAATTCAGCTTGAGCTACGTGTGTGTGTGTGTGTGTGTGTGTGAGAGAGAGAGAGAATGTGTGTGTGTATGCACACATTCTTGTGTGAGACCTACACACCATAGTATACCATTTCATGGTGGTAACCTGCGCCGCGTCCAACATAATTCATTACCGAGTTAGATGAGCACATTCATTTAATTACTGACAGTAATGTGCACAAGTGTGTAATGGAATGGTGTCAGAAATTTATGTGGGATGATTTAGCTATGGATTTACCATCAGATTTATGATTGAGCAATCCATGCTCTACCCAAACCGTAAATCCATTCATTATCATGGATCAAAATGATTGGCATCGATCTGAAGTAGAGGAATCTATAGATGGGATGTAGACGGCGCGCAGAAACGCAACCAGGAGGAAACGGCTGCTTCTGTCCTTCTCCTCGAGGCACAAAGGATACCTGCTGTCCTAGGAAGGGTCACAGTGACGGCCGTAAGCTTATCAGAAGCCTAGGAGCTCAGAGGCAGGCAGACAGACAGACAGGCAGACAGGAGGAGGTTTGCATCAGCTCTTCTCAGCGCTGCCGATGCCTCTCCATCCTAAATGACACACTGTAATTGCTTCCCTTTGCATCAAAATGGCTCCTACCTCTTTCACTCCTCTTTTTTTGCTATTTCCCCCCATCTCCACTTTTTTTTTCTCAAGCCTCCACTCCTCCTTTTTGAAAGATGCAAAAAAAAAAAATATTAATGGTTTCAGTGCATTTTCCATGTGAGTCTGGGTGATTTGCATGATTCGTTACAGACCAGAGAAAGCGAGTGAGTGAGGGAGAGAGTGTGTGTGTGTGAGTGTGTGAGTGTGTGTGTGTGAGTGTGTGTGAGTGTGAGTGTGTGTGAGTGTGAGTGTGTGTGAGAGGGAAAAAGAGAGGGAGAAAGCATAGCAGCTGGGGACCTGCAGAGAAGGGGTAATGAGCAAATTGGAGGGGGTGAGAGGGAGGGAGGGAGGGAGGGAGGTATGGAAATGCAGGGGGGGGGGGGAGGGGTAGGTGAGGGAGTTGTAATTGCTGCCTCTGCGGAGGCGTGCTGGAGAGAGCAAGAGGAGAAATAGAGACAGGTGGAGAGGGAGAAAGAGAGAGAGAGAGAGGCTGAGTGCAGAAGGAGAGAGAGGCTGAGTGCAGAAGGAGAAAGAGAGAGAGAGAGAGAGAGAGTCTGAGTGCAGAGGGTTCTCTTTGAAATTTCATCCGCAGCGCTCCTTCTCCAGTTCCCTCTCTGACCCATTCTTTCCCCACCCCTCCCTCTCTCCCTCCCTCTTTCCCTCTCTCCCTCTCTTTCCCCGGCGGCGCGGGGCACATTAAACAAATCTCCCTGCGCTTGGCCAGATTGCAGCCGAGCACTTAATCTCCCACCACCCTCCCTCCCGTGGCAGTGGGCTGATAAGGCTGAGTGAGCGGAATGCAGGATTGCAGCGGGAGGCCTTGGAGCTGCTCCTGGTGCCCCGGCCTCGGCCTCCTCACCGCGCGCTCTCTCTGCCAGCCCCCAGCCTCACAGAGTCCACACCAGCAGGGTCGCCGGCTGGGAGGGACGAGGGCTCCGACCTCCCTGTGTTGGTGGAGAGTGGCCTGATTTGCTCCAAAGTCCTCTAAGTGTTCCCTTCTGTGTTCCTCCGCAAGTGTCCTTGTATAAGTGTGTGTGTGTGTGTGTGTGTGTGTGTGTGTGTGTGGCTTAGCCAGTGTGTGTGTGTGTGTGTGTGGCTGAGCCAATGTGTGTGGTTGCATTTGTCTTTAATTGTGTGTATTTGTTTATGAGTGCCTGCATGTGTGGCGAACAATGTCACAGTGCTTGTCAAAGTGCTTGTCAAAGTGCTTGTCACAGTGACATTGTCTGTGTGTCTGTGTGTGTCTGTGTGTGTGTGTGTGTGTGTGTGTGTCTGTGTCTGTGTCTGTGTCTGTGTGTGTCTGTGTGTGTGTGTGTGGGTTGAGTGGTTCCAGTTCTCTCATGCCCTCAGGAGTATTCACTGGGAATACTCAAATCACCACACAGACCCATCCAGCCATGCACAGAGCTCCCCAAATGCACATGCGTACATTAGCATGTATTTGCATAATCATGACCAGCAACATCCACTCTCACTGGCATGAGTCTAAGACGTGCATGAAATGTACAAGACGATGAAGCACATGTACACCGTATGCATATAAACACATTATTTTTCCTGAAGTGTCTTTTTCCATGCCAGACACCTCAGCCAACATAGACTCCCTACCTCATGCACAGTCTACCTTCTTCCACATAACACCCATTACGGATGGCTTCATGCCTCATTTCCCTCAGATCGAACACGACAGAACTACATTCCTGTCCATTGTGTTGATTAGCCAGTTAAATAAATCTGTAGGCCTGTAAAAAGAATCCCTGTTAAAAGAGTATATGGCTGTATATAATGGGAAAGGCAAGGTGAAGGGACTTCCTTCACGTGTGAGCAAAACTGTGTTTGTCGATGGTGGACCAATCAGACAAGCCGCTGTAAAGCCTCCAGCCAATCAGCTCGTGGTCGGACACAGCTGGAGCCGCGGGTCCCCGGCCTTCATTTTCCGCCTAATTAACTTTTAATTAACCCTTTACCTCAGGAAGTGTGTGGGAATCCTCTCCAGTCTCCCATGAAGCAGAAATTCTCATTTCTGGGGGATTGACTCCGACACACAGGTGCACACACATGACTCACACAGGCACAGCTGGGTCCAGGCACATGGCAGTCTCACACTGCTTTTACGTCTTACCTGCTGTTCCCTCCTTGATTCCCCTCTCCTAAACAGAGGAAATAGTGAAGCAATAGAATGCACTCAACGATCAGTCTCTCGCTTCCCCAATAAGTCAGTAGCTCCCCAGAAAGGCTCGTCATCGCAGAGAATTTTTCCTACTTTGAACATTAAGGAGAAGAAATGGTCATAGAGGGACTTTCTGATTCACAGAAAAGGCTGAGATCTGGGAATCCCCACTGTTTTGTTTATGGCGGCAACAGTTGCCAGGCTCGCGCACTCAAAGTTTTAGTGGAGCCCTGATTGGAATTTGTTCATAGCAGGATGTGAGAAAGGAAGACACACACTCACTTCTTCCCTTTTCCCTGTGGTGCTCTATAAGCATTTACTTTCTCCTACTTCTGGTTTGGATTCTTTTCTCCCGCCTCTGCCTCTGCCTCTGCCTCTGCCTCTGCCTCTGCCTCTGCCTCTCTCTCTCTCTCTCGGTTGGCTCATCAGCATTAGCAGGTTTGTTCTCTGTGCAGAGTATTTCATTGTGGAGATGGTGTGGGTGTGGGTGTGTGTGTGGGAGAGAGGTGTGTGCTGGCTGAATGGTGAGTGGCATATGGTTTGTGTGTTTGTTTTATAGGGCTTCTGTTTATTAAAGCCCTGGCAGGCTGTATGTCTGTGTGCTGGGGCTGTTTGCACATCCCCGGCTCTGTTTACCCCTGTGTACACACACGTTGTGTGTGTGCACGTATGCGCAAGTGTATGTGTGTGCGTGTGTGTGTGTGTGTGTGTGTGTGTGATTCCATCTGGGTGAGCCAGACTTTGAGCCACAAGAAAGAAAATGTGTGTGTGTGATGGAGAGAATTCGTACATTTGTTAGTTTGTTTTATTTTTCTGTGACGGTATCAAGCTGTGTTTGTTTTTGGTTCTTTTTACTGTGAGAGAATGTTTATTTTTTTAACCAATCTCCTCCTCACCCTTTCTGTTTTTTAGTGTGTGTGTGTGTGTGTGTGTGTGTGTGTGTGTGTGTGTGTGTGTGTGTGTGTGTGTGTGTGTGTGTGTGTGTGTGTGTGTGTGTGTGTGTGTGTGTGTGTGTGTGTGTGTGTGTAAGAAATAAATAAATAAAGAGAAAGTGTGTGTCAAAAAGAGACATAAATATCCACCAGGATAAGAACAGAACCAGAGGAGGACGTCCCAGTGCAGTGAGAGGTTATAGGTCACTATAAGGAGACAGGTCCCAACAAATCACATATCCCAGGAGATCATGTCTTCATACGCTCTGATGAAAATAATCCCCAAAGAAATATAGGCAAATTCTGCTTCACTGAAAACTGACTTGGGGCATATTGTTAAAGCCATGGCCTCAAGTTCAAAACAGGCGAGCTCAGCTGCTCGGGTTTGTCTGCTTCGTTGTAATTCCTCAGGCGGGCTGTTTTTACTGAATTTAATCAAAATGAACAAACAAAACAGAATTGTCCTTTTCAGTGGTTGGGTAAAACTCACTGTATTTGTATTGTGTACTGTGTATGAGTCAAAGTATAGGTATACAGCTCCAGCCCTGACTGGCCAGAAACACCGACCCTCCGAGAGGAGCTCCCTCGTGTCCTCCATAAAACACATCGACCTGACTGCCATTACTCAGCAGAGTGCAGCGTCCTTGGCTTGAGCGGCTGTTTACTCCCCTCCCTCACGCGGACCAGGCCTTAATGTACACTGATCCGCAATCAATGGAAAGGTCCTTGTACAGTGCAGCATATGGGAACTCTCTCTCTCCCTCTCTCTTTCACCCTCTCGCACACACACTCTGCTTATCCCTCTCTCCCTCTCTTCCTCTATCTGTCTTCTCAGTACTCTCTCTCTCCTTCACATTCCTGCTGTGCTGTGTACTGCAAATGGGATCCTTCTTCCACTTTTCTACTCTTCCCCTCTCTCTCTCTCTCTCTCTCTCTCTCTCCCTCCCTCTCCCTCCACCCCCCTCTCTCTGCCTCTCTCCCTCTCTCCGCACCTCTCTCTCTCTCTGTGCCATGTAGGTGCAGCTGGGCTGGTGTGTCCTTGCAGCGCAGGAGAGGACAAGCGCGGCTACGGGGAGCAGAGGACGTCTTCCATTAGTGCCAGGGAGCGGAGTGAATGGAGGGGGGAGGTATTGCAGCTCCGCACAGAGGAGAAGAGAGGAAGGGAGGGGAGGGGAGGGGAGGGGGAGAGGAGTGGGGTGCCCCCCCCATGCATTAGTGTGTGATTGGGCGCTCCGTCCCTGAGGGCCTGCTTGGCCGGCCTGCTTGTGAAGATGAAGGATTACTGTGATAAAAAGGC
>NC_045172.1:2931833-2941833 GCF_900700415.2 Clupea harengus | reverse complement strand
TGTGGAGGGAATAGTAGACCGGAGGGACTACCCAGTTGTTTCATTATTTAAAAATGAATGAGAGTTGCTGGGGCCCAAACATGTCCGCTCCCTCGAGGCAGAGCAGGCAGTCCGCTGGCCTTTTGGTCATTGGTGTTCGGGTGGCCACACTGGTGAGTTACAAACAAACGGCCAACCGCTTTGCCACTTGCTTTAAAAAAAAATAGTTTTTCTTTGTTTATTTGTACTTTTCACCAAGCCTTCACAAACCCATTTTTCTGTCAGGAACATTTTTCATAGATTTAAGTCTTTAATTGACCAAGTCATTTTACACCTTGAGAGCCTTCTGGTGCCATGAATGTGTTTAAATAGACTATACCAAGGATATGATTTACAATGGCTGACATTTTATATTATTTTTCTTTATGTCCATGCTCAGTTGAACTCAAGATGATGGTGGTCCGAGAGAAAGCCAGAGGTGCCACACCACCAGTGGGGTACCGACAGAAATCTGCCAGTGGACAAACAAATGGAGGCTGTCTGGGATCTTAGCCTCTCCCTGACTTGGAGCTTTCCCCGTATGAGACAGTGTCTCTAATTAAGAGAGAAACTGCCACACATCGGGTGACACGTCCCCGCGATGATAGTATGACATTAGGTAATACAATTCCAGCTCAAGAATACAACATGACGTCAGTGCTGATTTATTCTGTCCCTGAAGGCACGCTTGGGTACATGATGGTGCCTATACAACACACCCAATGCCACTCTCCATTAGAACCCAATTTAGCTGGTGCACGGCAAGCGAGCGAATATCACAGACACATATAGCCCAAGCAGCTCTGCCGTTTCTCGCTGTCTGTTTTTAATCTGCAATGTCTATGCAAATTAAAAGGGCCTCTCAGAGAGGGAATGAGAGAGAGAGAGAGAGAGAGAGAGAGAGAGAGAGAAAGAGAGAGAGACTGCGGTTGTAGCTCTAACAACCTCTGGTCTGGCTGATCGCAGCAGGAAAATAATAGGTTGCGTGTCTGCCGCGTCTCCCTGGCTACGGCGGTGCGCAGCGTAGCGCCACGGCAGGAGCCCTCAGATGGGGAGGAACCTCTGAAGGCTCTGCCAAACGGAGTGCTCCGGTAATATTCCACCGCGATCACAACGGGGCTGCTTTGGATGAGACAGAAGGACAGGGAGAGAGACAGAGCTTCTATTCAGGGACATGGTGTCACATACGTGTGTGTGTGTGTGTGTGTGTATGTGTGTGTGTGTGTGTGTGTGTGTGTGTGTGTGTGTGTGTGTGTGTGTGTGTGTGTGTGTGTGTGTGTGTGTGTCTGTAGCCTATGTGGAGTAACCTTATTTTCCTCCTTGACTCAAGTAAGAGCGTTTGTGCAGGGGGCTATTTGTGGAGGTGGTGTGACTTCACTGGTGTTTGTGTGTGTGTGTGTGTGCGTGTATGTGTGTGCGTGTGTGTGTGTGTGTGTGTGTGTTTGCTAGACAGTCTCAGCATGGACTCAGAAGCCAGTGACGTGTGTGAGCTGCCGGAGCCGTGACTGCCCCGTAGGTCGGGCCTCTCTTGCGCTTCGTCTGGCACTTGACAAGTTCTCCGCTGCAGGCAACCATGTGTGACTGACTGACAGCCCTCTCGGAAGAGAGGGTGGGTGGGTAGAGAGAGACAGAGAGGAAGTGCAGGAGAGAGAGAGAGAGAGGTGTGTGTGTTTGTGTGCGTGTGTGTGTGTGTTTGTGTGCGTGTGTGTGTGTGTCAGAATGGGTTTTCTTTTTCAAGGGGGGAAGGGGGTTCTCTCCTCCTGATTTAACCACATGCTCATTAAATGATCAAATACATTTCTGTACATTCCTGTAACAATGTAAAAAGGTACTTTTTTTCCGGGCTGTTCCGAGCTGAGTTAGGTTAGGCATAGAAGGATTAGCAGAACTCGTGTTTGTCAGAAGAAGAACCTTAAAAAGGTTCTCCAGTTACCATTACACAAAGAATGGATTCTCTTTTTAAGAACGTATGCTACCATTGCTTAACTGTAACATATCAAACCGCTCTGTATACAGCCTTAATAGAAACCTTGCGTGCTGGAGTCAGCTGACCTCCTCAAAGCCATGGGTTGCCATGCAATCGTGACAAAGCCATGCCATTATCATCAGTGGTTCTTTTAAATTTGAGCTGGCAGCAAAATATAATAAAAGGTAGAATGCTGACCTTGAAAAGTAAAGGTTTCTTTATTTCCTTCCCTAGTACTTCTTATTATGAAGGTAGGTGAGGTGAGTGCCCTCTCCCCTTCTCTGCAAAAGTCTCCAGTCTGTCCTTTAAACACACTACATGCTAAGACCTCTTTATATTTTTCCCTGAACTTCCCTTATTGTCTTTTCTCTTCATTTTTTTTTTTACTTATCGGTAATAGTAACTCTTCAAATGGCCTTCTTACTTGAAATTAGAATTGGACAAAATGAAGAATGTTGAAAGGTGAGCATGACAGGTAAGGTGATGACAACAATCAGAAAAAGCAAAGGAAGCTCTGTGTGTGTCTGCGTGTGTGTGTGTGTGTGTGTGTGTGTGTGTGTGTGTGTGTGTGTGTGTGTGTGTGTTTATATAAGAGAGAAAAAGAGAAAGAAAGACAGAGAGCTATGTTTGTCTGGCCTCCACCCCTGGTGCTTTGTCCTTTGGCTGTTCGTAGAGAGTTGCTAAGTAACCGACACACCTGCGAAGAACTGAGGAAGACTGAAGAAGAAGAGGAGCGCAAGAGAAAGCATTCTGTGTCACTGATTTCTGTGCTCTCTTCCCATTGTGAAAACACTGCTAATGAGAAGGAAGGAAGGAGGCAACCGTTCCCATGCACACGGCACTGTAAACATGACTTTGTCATTGGATACCATGCGCCATGAATGTGCCAGAGTGGGTGAGGCGCGGGGGGGGGGGGGGGGGCTGTTGTTCATTAGTGTTGTGCCGAAGACACTGATGGATGGAAGATGGGACTCCGCTCACAAGCACTCCATTGTTCCCTGAACCCATCCTCTCATGCTTGCTGCTCGCTGTCTGCAGGTCCAACTCAGGTCATCGCCATTGTTCGCCTGTTTTTCTGGTTGCCTTGCTCTCTCTCTCGCTCTCGCTCTCGCTCTCGCGCTCCCTCTCCCTCTCTCGCTCTCGCTCTCTCTCTTGCATGCACGCACACGCGCAGGCCTGCTCTGTCAAGGGAGAGACTGTTTTGAGGCTAATTGTGTTTGTGTGACCTATGTGTGTGTGTGTCCTTGTTTTCGCGTGAGAGACTCGCGAGTCTCACGCCGCTGCCTTTTTTATAGGTCCTCCGAGCGCCGGCAGGGAGGACGCTGGCATTTTAAGAAGCACACCATGCCAAGATGCGTGGCACCAAGCCCATCCCCTCTTTCTGCCTCTCTCTCTCTCTCTCTCTTCCTCCTCCTCCTCCTCCTCCTACTATTCTTCTGCATGCCAATCATTCAGACGCCATCGCTGCTGCTCTCCACCCTCCTTGGGTGTTTACCCAGAGATAATCTGTTGTTACGGTGCACTGGTAAACATGAAGCAAGCCCTTCCCATTGCCCATAATGTTGGTACAAAGGAGGTGTGTGTGTGTATGTGTGTGCTTGTGTGTGTGTGTGTGTGTGTGTGTGTGTGTGTGTGTTTGCCGGGGCAGAAAAACAGCTCTGTACATTCTCTCCTGTTTCCTTCTCTCTTTTTTTTCTTTATGTTTGTGTGTGTGTGTGTGTGTGTGTGTGTGTTACTGTGTCTGCTTCTGTCCTATTCGTGTATATTTCTCCAGGCCAGCACAAGTCTTAAGCTATCATTAAGGTACATCTGTCCCACATTGATGGTCCAAAAATAGACTTGGAGATCCACTGCCAGCCCTGATAACATGTTTTTATCCAGGCGTGATCACTGGAAGCTGTGTACAGTTCCGATAGTGTTTACTGGAACAAGTTCAGTAATACACAAGTACATGGACACACACACACACACACACACACGCACGCACACAGTCACACACATAAACAAACACATGTGCTCTCTCCTCCCAATCAACAGATCTATCCAGTTTCCTCCGGTGGCTTAAGGGAGGGGGGGGGGGGTGCAAAAACCCATGTCAACGACCGGCAGACACCACATTCCCTGAGCCAAAACAAGCTCACCGAGGGAAACAGACATGATGCAAGCCTGCCCTTGTGTTGCACACCTGGGCTTGTCAATCTCCAGGAGAGAGAGAGAGAGAGAAAGAGAGAGACTGAGAGAGAGAGAGTTCTATTTGAGCGAAAGAGAAAAGCAAGCAGAGGAGGGGAGGAAAGGAAAGGAGAGGAGAGGAGTGGAGAGGAGGGAAGGGAACGGAAGGGAACGGAAGGGGAGAGGTGACACGGCTTCCTGCCTGATGGCGGGCCTCATCCTGCGGTGGATGTGGGTAGGGGCGGGAGAGGCCCATATTTGGGGGGGCGCTGAGAATGATTTAATGAGCGTGACCAGGAACAGAGCGCGAGCGAGAAGCCGGACGAGAGCTAAATAAAAAAAAATAAACAAGCGGAGGGCTTGAGAGGCGAGCCCCGGCCCCCGTCGCCTCTAATAAGATTTGCTGCCTCTCAAGCCACAGCAGGAGGAGATCGATCCCAGGCCATTCCTCTGATGCGCAGATAAGTGGCCCATCTGCCCTCTGTCTGCAGGCCTCCCTCCCCCTCTTCCACTCCTCCCCAATGGTCCATTCTTTCTTCTCGCTCTCTCTCTTTCTCTCTCTCACACTCACTCTCTCTATCTATCGTCCACCTCTCCATCTTCATCCCTGTTTCTCTACTCTGGTTTCTCGCTATTCCCCGTCTCCCTCCCTCCCTCCTCTCTCTTTCTCCCCCCCCCCACACACACACCTTTCTCCTGCCTTCCCCTCCCCCTCATCAGAGAGAGAGAGCGAGCGAGAGCGAGAGAGAGAGCGAGAGAAAGAGAGAGCGAGCAGGAGGGCAGGCAGAGGAGAAGAAAGAACAGAGCAGGTTTTACTTCTTTTAAGGAAATCCTCAAGGGCACTGGCACGTCTCCACTCCTCCACCACCACGCAGGGGAGGAGGGAGATCTCTCAACCCTCCCTCCCTTTCTCTCTCTTCCTCTGTCTCTATCTCTCTCTCATTCCCGCTCTCCCTTGTCCTCTCTCTTACTCTTCTCATTCCTGCCCTCTCTCTTCTTTCTGTCATTCTTTCTCTCGCCTCCACTCTCTCATCCCCCCCCCCCACGCTCTCTCTCTCTCTCTCTCATTACTTCCCACTCTTTCTCCTCTGTTCACATCAGAGACCTCCTCCTCTTCCTCCGTGGTGAGAGGGGGAAGAGGACGTGCGTGCGCTGACTCATTTCCAGCACTTGAAAACTACCCTCCCCTCCCTCCTCTCCCTCCTCTCCCTCCAGAGATTCGCTGGAAACTTCAGGTCACGCCGGCCGGCCCGCTTGTGCGCAGAAAACGATTGCGCTGCTTTCCATTAATAACATAAAGGAGGGGAAGTTTCCCCATCCCTAATGATGACGGCTGCTGACCACAACCGGGGCTGTTTTTAACTCTTGTGCCAGCGAGAGGAGCGGTCGCTGGCCGCGGCCCAAGTGTCGCTCCTTTGGGCCTCCACTAGTTTCTCTTCCTGTATTCTCCATAGCCGCTAGACTCCAGGAAAAAGGACTAGAAGAGTCGAGAAACCTTCAAAGGCTACCGAGCCAGAGCCTGAACCACACTGAGGAGCCTTCAAAGAGTCTACTTAGAGGCTCTCCTCCTAATGAGGATTTCATCTCAGAATCATTCTGAGCGCTTCTTGACAACCAGTGAACCATAAGGATGTACACTGAACCTTTCTTCACAGTGAACCATAAAGATCTACACTGAACCTTTCTTCACAGTGAACCATAAAGATGTATACTGAACCTTTCTTCACAGTGAACCATAAAGAGGTATATTGAACTGGCTGAGGACCTGAGTGTGGAAAGAGTTCTATGAACTTTTTAAATAATAAAGCATTTCTAAGATTGTGCTCTGGCTGCACTGATAGATCATCCTTTATGTCTATCTTTGGCTCAGCCAAGACCCTGATTGACTGAATCGCTTAAACAACTGTCACACTGTAGTGAAGTTATCTGGCTAAATGGTTGCTGGCTCTCCTGAAGCATCCTTGGAAACAGTTGATGTGCATAACATTTATTTGTTGTGACAACAAACTGCTCTAAAGCTTCTGCTGAACTGCTGTAATGAACAGGTGGCATCTATCACCAAGCATGGACACACTGTTGCTCAGGCAACTCATTGCTGAGGGAACACTGTGGCTGTGAAGAGCTGGAGGAACTAAAAACTGTTGTTGGACGAGACAATCCCATAAATGGTTGTCATAAGAAACCCTGCCCTGTTTTTAACTCTTTAACACACACACACACAACACACACACACACACACACACACACACACACACACACACACACACACACACACTTCTGTGTGGCGTTGCATACTTATCTGGCACACGTGCTGCTATGTAGATGCCAGAGCCAAGAAAAGTTCACTCAGTCCTGATAAAGTGCTCAAAAGAAAAATACTGGATGGTTGCCACACCCCCTGCCTTTGACCTCTATGTTCGCTGTGTAAAGTCCTTCTCTTACTGTAAACGACAGGCGCTAATTCTGTCGTTAGCGTCTGAAAGCCTCCTGGTTCCCCGCTTTAAAAAAAAGGAAGCTTAGCAGTTTCCATTCTGTCAGATCTTTTATTTTCTTAGGGTCTGTGGATAAATGGTAGAGAGCGAGAGAGAGAGAGAGAGAGAGAGAGAGAGAAATACAAACACAGAAATAGACGGTAAGTAACAGGACGGTGGGGTTTCTAAATTCCTCTGTGTGACTCTGAGTTAGAAAGTTGCACGTCAGCGTGATGCCTCTCTCCAGCTGTCAGGCTAAACAGCGGTGGCGGCCCACACTGTCAGAATGAGGTGATTCAGACGGAAGAATTCAATTAGGTGGAGGATTAGGCGTGGGACCTGGGACCACTCCCTTGTGGGAGCGCTAAGCTGCCTTCATTGAGTCCTCCAGGTCTTTGTCAGCCCCTCTTGACTGTGTGTGTGCATGTTAGAGCATGTGTGTGTGGGTGTATATTAGTGTGTGCATGTGTGCATGTGACAGTGTGTGTGTGTGTGTGTGTGTGTGTGTGTGTGTGTGTGTGTGTGTATGTGTGCATGTTAGAGCATGTGTGTGTGGGTGTGTGTACGTGTGCATGTGACAGTGTGTGTGTGTGTGTTGTGGCAGCCCAGCTCTCAGAAGGACGCAACCAGGGAATTCCTCAAAGGCAGGTTCTTTATTAACACTTTAAATCACCAACTTAGGCACTCAAACATTACAGAAAATGGTGTAAATCCTCCGGCACCTTCCCTTCTGTCTCTCTCGTCAGCCCTGCTTCTCACTGACTCTTTGAACTCTTTGTCTGACTAGTTTGGCAACTAGTCAAACAATCTGCAGGTGAGCTTCCAATTAGGGAATGGCCCGACCTGCCTAGTCCCCAGAACACCTCCCCAGGGTCCTAAAGCCTGCCCTGTATAGCCCTGGTAAGGGAAATCACCCATGTTTAAAGTAAGTAGGACCCCAAGAGCAGCTTGGGCTACCACAGTGTGTGCATGTGAGTGTGTGTGTGTGTGTATGTGTGCATGTGAGTGTGTGTGCATGTGAGAGTGTGTGTGTATGAGTGTGTATGTGTGCATGTGAGTGTGTGTGTGTGGGTTTGGGCATGTGAGAGTGTGTGTGGGTTTGGGCATGTGAGAGTGTGTGAGTGTGTATGTGTGCATGTGAGAGTGTATGTTTGTGTGTGTGTGTGTGTTTGGGCATGTGAGAGTGTGTGTGTGTGAGGGCACGCTGTACCCATCTCTGTGTGAGAGGAGCTGAATCTTCTTGCGTGACTCTGCTGGTGGAAAGAAGAGCCTCCGAGGAGAAGGGGAGGAGTAGAGAGGCCAGCGGAGTCAGAGGAGGAAGAGGAAGAGGAGGTGGAGGGGAAGGAAGGTGGGCAGGGGCTTTTCCATTAGTCACCACGGCTCCGTTCTCAACTGCAGACAGCACGCTGGTGAGGCACAGTAAACAGCTGACAGCGCTGCCGCCACCGACAGGCTGCCAAACGGAGCGTGACCGCGCATGTCAGTGCCAGCATCGCCGGCTAAAACCAGCGGCGCTCAGTTTGTCTCTGACCCAGGCTGTCTGGACCCGTCCCCCCCCCCACCCCCCCACCCCTACACAGGGCATGCTTGGCTGGGGTTTATAACTGGCTCCCTGGCTGGCTGGAGGAGGTCAGAGCATACTGGCTGGCTGGATGGCGATGTGTGTGTGTGTGTGTGTGTGTGTGGGGGGGGGGCTTGGTGTTTTTGTTTGTTGTTGCACGTACCCAGCCAGCGCGGGCCAGCAGGTCAAGGTCCTGGAACAGGATTCCAAACAGGACAGAACAGTCGCGGGCAGGCTACAAATAGCGCACGGGTGAGCACGACACCCCTGGCCCCCCCCCCCCCCCAGTGAACATGACTGACTGTGGCTGGAGCGTGGGGAGTGGGGGTGGGCAGTGGGACCTGGTGCAGAGGATAAGATATGGACCTGCGTTTCCTGACCTTTGGGGGTTTATTTCTGTGCTGCTGCATGGTGTGTGCATGGTGTGTGCATGGTGTGTGTGTGTGCGCCGACGCATGTGGACTTCATGGGTGTGTGTGTGGATGTTTATTTTTGCTGCACGTGTGGTGTGTGATATGTAAGCATGTTTACAGCATGTGTCAGTTTCACTGCATCGCATCTGTGTGCTGTTACGTGTTTTTGTCATGTTTCAGTCAAGGGGTGAGGCACACGTGCATGACATTAAACAAAAAAATTCGCAGATGCAGGAAAGTCGATGAATGGGTGTGTGTGTGTGTGTGTGTATGTGTGTGTGTGCATGCGTGTGTGTGTGTGTGTGTGCATGTGTGTATGTGTGTGTTTCGGGGGTGGGCTGAGGTGGGGAAGGGGTGCTAGGCAGTAACGTTTGGAAACATCTGTTGTGGCAGTGCACGGGCCGAAATAAGCCCAGTTGGAACTGATAAAGCACTGTGCTGGCCTGTCAGCAGATAGAATCAACGTGGCCAGAGGGACCATCTGGTTCGTCTCAGCGCTCCTGCCAGGGGGGGGGGTGGGGTGGGGTGGGGCGGAGGGGGAAGGGGGGTCAGCCAGCTCCCTCCGAGCGTGTCGGCCGACGGGGCCACTGATAAGCTATCGTTTTATTGGCTCGCAAACGTCGCCTAATGTGCGAGGCGGGCTGATTTATGGGCCTGTCACGGCTCTGCAGCGCGGCCCTCCAGACACAAGACACACTCTCTCTCTCACACACACACACACACACACACACACACACACACACACACACACACACACACTCTCTCTCTCTCACACGCAGGAGTGGCCACGCCGCGCTAGTGCTCCGTCAGGCCGTACGCAAACACGCACACATATGCACACACACATGCACGTAGTCACACACACACACATGCGCGTAGTCACGCACACACACATGCACACACACAGTCATGCATATACTGTATAAATAAACAAATTCACTTTTCTTTTTTTTTGGACACACATGCACCCACTCTGACAAATGGTTATGACACATGTGCACACACACACTCCCTCTCTCTCTCACACACACACACACACACACACACACTCACACACACTCTCTCACATTGATATGAGGAGATCAGATCACTTTAAAGTGGATCTCTGCCCTTAAAGAGAACTTACTTCAGTAACCATCCCATCAAATGAATCGTTTCCTGAAATCACTTCCCATTCTGGGTCTGAACAAGTAATGTGGAAAGAAATGTACTTCTCCTCAAAATAAAATATGTTTCTGTTTGCCACCCCAGTGTCAACGGCTACCTGTCTTCACCTCAGCAAACAAACAAGCAGACAGCATTTGTCTATACATTAGAAACTATTCTTGTCAGACAGGAGACAAGGGTGCAGGAGAACACAATAAATGCTGCTGTTAAAAATACTGAATCCAGCGTCCTTTTT
>NC_045172.1:2906833-2921833 GCF_900700415.2 Clupea harengus | reverse complement strand
ATTTGTGTCTGTTTATGAGTGTGTGTGTGTGTGTGTGTGTGTGTGTGTGTGTGTGTGTGTGTGTGTGTGTGTCTGTTTATGTCTGTTTATGTATGTGTGTGTGTGTGTTTGCGTGTGCACGTCGGTGTTGTTGTGAAAGCGAGTGGGATTAGCAGGCTGTTATCAGTTGGGTGGCAGGCGCTGAGTTCAGCCCAGACTCCACTTCCTGCACACACACACACACACAGGCACGCACACACACACACACACACACACACACACACACACGCCTCCCCCTCCCCCTCCCCCCACCCACACCTTCCCCTCCCTCCCACCTCTCCAACTGGATCGCCGTGGCGACGCTCTAATTGAAAGTGGAAAAGAGGAGCGGCGTGCCGACGTGCTCAGAGTGGATAACACCCCCGCCGCTGTCTCTGCGCTCGCTCTCTCTCTCTCTCTCTCTGTCGCTCTCTCTCTCTCTCGCTCTCTTTCTCTCTCTCTCGCTCGCGCTCTCTTTCTCTCTCTCTCGCTCGCGCTCTCTTTCTCTCTCTCGCGCTCTCTCTCGATCTTTCTCTCTCTCTCGCTCTCTTTCTCTCTATCGCGCTCTCTCTCGATCTTTCTCTCGATCTTTCTCTCTCTCTGTCGCTCGCTCTCTTTCTCTGTCGCTCTCTCTCTCTGTCGCTCTCTCTCTCTCACGCACGCTCCTCTCTTGCTTTCTGTCTCTCTCTCTCTCTCTCTCGTGCGCTCGCTCTCTCTCTCTCTCTCTCTCTCACGTGCACTCTCTCTCTCCATTTCTCTGTTTCTCCCTCTCTTCCTCACATTCTTGATTTCTCTCCACCTGCTCTATTACACACTCCCCATCCATCTCTCTCTCTTCCCCTTCTGTTCTTTCTCTCTTTGTTTCTCTTTTCTCTCCTCTTATTCTTTTCTTTCTCTCTCTCTCCCTCTATCCGCCCCCTCTCTACTCCTCCCTCTATTCTCTCCTACCTCCCCTCCCCGCTCTGTTTCTCTGTGCGGAGCGCGAGTGTTAACTGCTTGGCTGCGTTGTCTGCGGTTCCCCTCTGCCGGTGGCAGAGAGAGAGAGAGAGAGAGAGAGAGAGAGAGAGAGAGAGAGAGAGAGAGATTGAGGTTGGGGGGGGGGCTTTGCCTTTCTCCAAAGACCCTGAGGTTTGGAGCAGTTGAGGCAGCCCCGCGGTGTGCATGTCCTGCCTAACCCACTCCCCCTCACCTCCTCCACACACACACACACACACACACACACTGCCACAAACACACACACACACACACACACACACACATGCAGGCCCCGCACTGGGAACTGCTCCATCAAAGGCCGGGTTTGTTATTGCGTATCTCCCAGAGGGCCTGCACCGACTCAGCTGCGGTTTCCCCAGGTGTTGTATCTCATTAGGGGGAGAGGGCTTGATTTGTTTAGGCAGCCCCCCATCCCCTCTATAACCTCCCCTCTCCACACACACACACACACACACACACACACACACACACACACACACAATCCCCCTTCACCCATTCCCTCTAAATTTCCCCAAGCTTGTTTTCTTTTTTTCTTTTTTTTTCTATTCATGTTCAAATATTCAAAGCACCTAGAAGGCATTGCAGGGGAATGTCTTTCTGTGTTTATGTGTTTGTGTGTGTGTGCCTCTGTGTGTGGCGTGTGTGTGGTGTGTGTGTGTGTGTTGTGTGTGTGTGTTGGGCGTGTTGTGCGCGTGTGTGTGTGTGTGTTTTTGTTTACCCCAGTGGATAGTAATGAGTGCAGCGTTTGCCTGGTGAATAGACAAGTGGCTCTGCTTTTCTCCATTCATACCACACAACCGGAGAGTACTGGTATTTATGTGTGTGTGCGTGCGTGTGTGTGTGTGTGTGTGTGTGTATGATTGTATGATTGTGTGTGTGTGTGTGTGTGTGTGTGTGTTCATGTGTTTGTGATTGTATGATTGTGTGTGTTGCTTGCATGTATTTGTGAAACACTGTGAATCACCCATGGGCACACAATTGGCTTCATAATTATCCATCCTGATTCTGTGTGGGCAGGGGCGGACTGGCCATCGGGGATACCGGGGGAATCCCCGGTGGGCCGACGAGGTTGGGATGGTCCAAAATACCGGCCCACGTCTATCATCAACCGGCCCTCCCACTTACACCGCCGGCACCTTCAACTATTTTCCATACTTCTCAGAACACGTATAATTTCCTCTATTAACTATAACATTTAAATCACTGACTGATTTTTATACTCCTCCTCGCGATCTGTATTCACACTCATGGTGCCTATTTTTCGAAAATGTTCTGAAGTGTCTTCTGAAATGTGTTCCTACGGACTTCAGAAATTCAACGTAAGAAACGATCTCCACCTTATTAATGAACACCTGAAAATGGGTTCTTACACAGCCGAAGTGTTTTCAGCTGTGCAGATTGAGGATGAGGATTCTTAAATTAAACGCACCTGGATTTGCATATACGACCCGCCAGGGCACCCAACCGTAGTGACGTGTGCCGTCAGCCCTAACACGGAGCGGCCCGTGGGGCTTTACAATCGATGAGCAAGCTATCCATGGTGGAAGTTGTAAAGAGAGCAATCTTATAATTTCTAACCAGCTAGCTTGTTATGCTATAATCACCGTGTTACAAACAACACTAACATTATAAACAATGTTAATATGTTATCTAGATTAGATAGTGAGGTCATACTAACACATGAGTATAATGATATTGTTTTGTATTATCATGTGACTATAATGCGCCCGGGCCAGCAGAGTTAGTTTAGGTTCTGTTACTTAACTTATTGTTTTGTTATGCACCTTCAACACCCCTACACACACACACACAATCACACACCCAGCATGCAACACTACTGATACCACTGATGTTCACACCCCATCGTATGTTCTATTCTGTTCATTTCTACAATATAGTTCATACTAATTCTACCCTCTGATTCCAGTTTCTTTATTGTGTGGATATTCATTCCTTAATGTTCTGTAGTTATACGTATAACCATCTGATACTAGCCCAGAGTTAAGCCTATTCATCTAGCAACCAATACCTACCTTGGAGTGTTACAATAGCCAGTATCATTTTATTCCATGTGTCCACCCAGGCAAATTGGTGGATCCAAATGTTATTAAAAAAAAACATATATGATGTAATTTCTTTGTAATCATCCAAAATAATGTTAAGTGTATGGGTATTTTTCCAAGTAGGCCACTGACTGGTCTATACGTGCGATGCATTGAATGGGCAACGCGCAGTGTACTGAGTGGGCAGCGCAGCGTGTATTGAGTGGGCCGGTCTGACAGTAACTCCCGGGCCACTTTTTCCCCCCAGTCCGC
Organism: Clupea harengus; assembly: GCF_900700415.2. Classification (NCBI taxonomy): domain Eukaryota; kingdom Metazoa; phylum Chordata; class Actinopteri; order Clupeiformes; family Clupeidae; genus Clupea; species Clupea harengus. The sequence continues at coordinate 2,918,504 of NC_045172.1, read as the reverse complement.
CCCTGTGTGTGGGTGTAACAATACACATACCCATGTGTGCTAATGTGTAGGTTATGTAGGTGAATGGTTACATGGTAACAATGGTTACATTCATACTCACACACACACACACACACACACACTCTCACACACACACACACTCACACACACACACACACACACACACTTATTTATAATTCATAATAGTGTGTATTATGAAACAAGGCTCCTTATCAATTTGTGAATGTTTGCTGCATGAGAAGGGATCATTGTTGATCTAAGAGGGACAGGTAAGGCCCTCCATCCCTAACTCTTCATCTTATCAAACTGACATTATCTGACATAACTCACATATCCTGACCTTACTTGTCAGTTCTGTTGTACGTGAATGGATCTGTGTGTGTGTGTGTGTGTGTGTGTGTGTGTGTGTGTGTGTGTGTGTCTGTGTCTGTGTGTGTGTGTGTGTTAGCTTGGGATATTCTGGAGAAATCTCGGCAACTGTAGGTTTGCTTCACTCCTGCTACCCAGGTGGTTTCTTTGCAGCTTCCAGCCCTGTGTTAGTTCCTAAGTTTGTTTAGGTTTTAGGTGATCTTTGGATCCACAACAAGCTGACAATATGGTACTCTGATCATCCAATTGCCCCAATAGGTCGTGGCAAAAGAGTGGTCGTGTGTGTGTGTGAGAGTGTGAGTGTGCTTGCATGCGTGCGTACGCGCCTGAGAGTGTGTGTGTGTGAGTGAGAGTGTGTGTGTGTGTGTGTGAGAGAGAGAGAGTGTCTGTGGTGTGTGTGTGTGTGTGTGTGTGTGTGTGTGTGTGTGTGTGTGTGTGTGTGTGTGTGTGTGTGTGTGTGTGTGTGTGTGTGTGTGTGTGCGTGTGTGCGTGTGTGAGAGTGTGTGTGTGTGTGTGTGTGTGTGAGAGAGAGTTTGTGAGTTTGTGTGTGTGTGTGTGTGTGTGTGTGTGTGTTGTGTGTGTGTGTGTGTGTGTGTGTGTGTGTGTGTGTGTGTGTGTGTGTGTGTGTGTGTGTGTGTGTGTGTGTTGTGTGTGTGTGTGAGAGAGAGAGAGAGGCAGTGGGGAGAGATTGTGTCCTATCAGCAGTGTCTCTCTGCTGGCCTGACTCAGCGCCCTGTGGGCTCCAGGGACCGGCTGTCTGAGACCCTCTTCCCTCTTCCAGAGCCCAGCGCAACGCTGCCGCTCAGACAAATGAGCTCTCCCTCCCTCCCTCTCTGTCCTCTCCTCCTCCCTCTCTCCCTCCCTCCCTGTCCTCTCCTCCTCCCTCCCTCTCCCTCCCTCTCTGTCCTCTCCTCCTCCCTCTCTCTCCCTCCCTCTCTGTCCTCTCCTCCTCCCTCCCTCCTTCTCCCTCCCTCTCTGTCCTCTCCTCCTCCCTCCCTCTCCCTCCCTCTCTGTCCTCTCCTCCTCCCTCTCTCTCCCTCCCTCTCTGTCCTCTCCTCCTCCCTCTCTCTCCCTCCCTCTCTGTCCTCTCCTCCTCCCTCTCTCCCTCTCCCTCTCTCTGTCCTCTCCTCCCTCCTTCTCCCTCCCTCTCTGTCCTCTCCTCCTCCCTCTCTCCCTCTCCCTCTCTCTGTCCTCTCCTCCCTCCTTCTCCCTCCCTCTCTGTCCTCTCCTCCTCCCTCCCTCCCTCTCCCTCTCTCTGTCCTCTCCTCCCCCCTTTCCCTCTCCCTCCCTCCTGCATCCCCGTATCTCCTTTGCCCTCACATTCTCACTCTCCCCTCTTCATCCCCCCTTCTCCACATGTCAATCAGCTCTCTCCTTTTTGTGTTTTTGTGCTCGATCTCAGTTCATTCCCTTGTTGTATTCTCCTCCCCTCGCAACCACACTATCTCTCTCTCTCTCTCCCTCTCTCTCTCTCTCTTCTCTCTCTCTCCCTCTCTCTCTCTCTCTCTCTCTCTCTCTCTCTCTCTCTCTCTATTCCCCCTCTGTCTCTCTGTTTCTGTCTCCCTTCTCTTGGCTGGAAGAACAGTGGAGGGTATTGTGTGCTGTGTGGTAGTACGATACGCTCCTTTAAAAGACCAGCCCGTAAACCCACTGAGAGATGTACAATTTCAACTTGCTGCAAACACTTTTATTTTTCATCCCAACCAGTGGGGAGCTCTCCAAACTAACACGAGATTTTCAAGTGGCTAGATACTCCTCTGAGCTGCTGGTGTGTTTGTTGACAAGGAGTGCTGAGTGGGACTGTGTGTGTGTGTGTGTGTGTGTGTGTGTGTGTGTGTGTGTGTGTGTGTGTGTGTGTGTGTGTCTGTGTGTGTGTCCATGTGTGTGTGTTGTGTTTGTATTTGTGGCTTAAGCCGTGAGAGTTTTGTACCCTGAGCAGCCACAAAAACACAGAGGGAGCTGTGTCATTAAGGGATTAGACGCTCCATTAGGCATTAAGACCGCTGCCAATCCAGCTATGTGTTTCCTAACCCCCCTCTCTCTCCCCAAACGCACACGCACACACACACACACACACACACAACTACACACACACACACACACACACACACAATTGCAGAGCACGCTACAGCCTGCCGAGGGCCATGACCTCACACCAGCTTACCACGCCACCCCACATACTCCTGCCAGGAAATGAGCCCCCCACCCCCACCCCTCCCAGGCCACCCTGGGCAGGAAGTGAGGTCGTATTCCCTCCACGGTTGGCTCTTTGTTGTGGTTTTGGCCAACTGACTTAAAAGACTTAAGGGGGCTAAGAGGTGCATTTATGCAAGAGACGTTTTTTTTCTTCCAGAAACGGCAAAGATAGGCAGAGTAAATATCCCTAAACTGAAGAGTCCTAACTGTTCAAATGAATCTCCACCAATGAAGCCCTCTTGTGAAACTACAGGAAAACTATATAGATTCTACGGAGCTCCATCAGAATGGCTCCACTGGCATTCAAACACTGTTACCCAGAGTGGAATTTTCTGTGTCAAAAAGCCAAACGATCGGAGCCGAGATGAAGCCTGCCTGCCTGTGAGCAGCGCATTATGGAAATAGAGTGTGAGGCAGGCTGTTGCGTAACAGTGGGTGGGTGGTACGCCATGGGATGCCCAAACCCCCCACCCCCCGCGCCCACCCTCCAACCCCGACACAGACAGTGATGGATGTGTGTGTCCCAGTGCCCGCCGATGCCCATTGACATTTGCTCGGCCTCCGCCTGACACCCTCTCGTTCGGCCAGCCGGCCGTGCCAAGCAGCCAGCTCGCCGCCCGCTCTCACCCACTCCAGGCTGCTGTCACTGGGGCTTTGTGCAGGCTGGCGGGGGGCCAGAGCATCGGCTGGCAGCAGTGACCCTGTGGCACAGCGAGAGAGCGAGCGAGGGACACACACTCACACATAGAGAGAGAGAGAGAGAGCGAGCAGCCCCAGCTCCAGCAGGGGGACCAGGCCGGGGGCTTGGCCAGGAACAAGGGTGGGCTCTGTGGGCCAGCGCGGTGAGGGAGCCTGTGGAGGGAGGGAGGGAGGGAGGGAGGGAGCCACAGGAGAGTAGTGTGTGGGTTTATTGTTGCACAGCGGCTGGGCATTCTCACCACAGCTTACAGTGCCCCTGCTGTGAGTTAGACAAGCACATAGTGAGGCACACACATAGTAACACACACACACACACACACACACACTCACACACACACACAGACACACACACACACACACACACACACGCCCGCACACGCACACTTAAACACACACCGCCTTGTTTCGTTCTCCTGTCTCTGGCTGTGGTGTCTAACTTAATTTAATTCCCCATTCTAATCAGCTCCACGTGTATCTACTTATGTCTGGAAATACACACAGTCACACATACGACCACACACAAACACACAAACACACTCACACACACACAGGACTGCATAACAGATCACAGTCACACACCGACTGACAATGACGCAAGACCTAAAGACACACAGAACGGTGTGCTTGCCCTGACAGGCACACACACACTCACCCTGACACAACATGCACACACTCAAATGACTGCCCATCATACACACACATTCAGGCTCAGTCACACACACACACACACACACACACACACACACACACACACACACACACACAGAGAGAGAGAGAGAGAGAGAGAGAGAGAGAGAGAGAGAGGGAGAGAGAGAGATCTTACACAATGCCTAAAAGCAGGGAAATCCAGGCACAGCAGTGAGCCTTGCTGAAGGGCTGGGAGCACTAGAAGATTATAGATTACATTGATCAAAAGCTCTTTAAAGTTTCATGTGTGAATGTGCTCTGCATCTCAAGCAGGCCGGCACCGCGCGGGGTACAGTAGAACATTCCTTGTGCCACCGAAATGATGATGAACGACTGCGATGCCCAGTCCTAAAGGATTTTTGTTTAACCCTCCCCTCCTAACGTCCTCACACACACAGTGTGAGTGTGTGTGTGTGCGCGTGTGTGCGAGTGTGTGTTGAAAAGGGGAAGGATATAGTATGGAAATTCCCCTGCCTCCCTGAATGTAAGAGTCAGTTCTGCATGAGTGTATGATTGTGTATGGTCGTGTGTGTGTGTGTGTGGGAGAGAGAGAGGATATGTATGTGTATTTCTGTGGTCATGTGTGTGTGTGTGTGTGGGGGGGGGGGGGAGAGAGAGGATATGTGTGTATATTTCTGAGGGGATTCCACACAGTAACTTCCAGATTCCCTGATATATCTGGTATTTCTGGGGGGTGTTTTCCATGTGTGTGTGTGTGTGTGTGTGTGTGTGTGTGTGTGTGTGTGTGTGTGTGTGTGTGTGTGTGTGTGTGTGTGTGTATTCTCGACATGTGACTCACAAAGGTACTGATGAAAGCACAGCTGTTCATCTCATTCCACTCAGCAGGCTCCCTTGCAGCTCCTCTGTGTGTGTGTGTGTGTGTGTGTGTGTGTGTGTGTGTGTGTGTGTGTGTGTGTGTGTGTGAGAGAGAGAGAGACAGAGAGTGTGTGAGTATGAGTATGAGTGCGAGTGTGTGTGAGTATGAGTGCGAGTGTGTGTGTGAGAGAGAGTGTGAGTATGACTGCAAGTGTGTGTGTGTGTGTGTGTGTGTGTGTATGTGTGTGTGTGTGCGCAGGCATGTCTGTGTGACACATTCTCTCCGGGAGACATTCTCAGCCACCTTCAACCACAAGGGCCAGAGTTCGGCGAGATTTGTCTCTGACCTTCCAGTCATAAACTCTCCAAGGGCCTCCTGGGTCTCCCTGGGCAGACCCGTTTCAAGGAAGGGCCCCAAGGTCTCCTGCTTATGATGTCACTTGCCTCGCGGTCTTACACCCAGTGTGCACTTTAGAATGTGTGTCTGTGTGTGTGTGCTTGTGTGTGTGTCTGGAGGCGCTTCAGCCATGACTTGCAGCTGTGAGGAAGTGCGTGTGTGTGTGTGTGTGTGTGTGTGTGTGTGTGTGTGTGTGTGTGTGTGTGTGTGTGTGTGTGTGTGTGTGTGTGTGTGTGTGTGTGTGAAAGAGAGAGAGTGAGAGTGAGCCTGAGATAGATAGAGAGAGAGAAAGAGAGAGAGAGACTCTAGTAGAATTTGTGTCTCTGTGTGCGTGCATTTTGTCTGACAGCTGCAGTGACAGCCCCACAAGTAGCGGGGTGGTTTCCCGGGGGGAACGCTCGCTCGCTCTCTCTGTGAACAGCATGTATCCCTTGCGCTGCGCAGGCTGCCAAAGCAGGAAACGCCTCGACGGTTCAGCCGGGCTTATGTAAAACTCTATCATAAGGCGCGGAGAAACGGCACAAATGTCCCTCTTCCTCTCCCTGTTAATGTTCTTTCCAGTCAACTGAGGACATACTCGTCGTTAGTTGCCATGCAAGCTTCCCGCCCCGCCTACGAAACATCTAAGCCAGACAAAAACACGGGAGTTTCATATATATATATATATATATATATATACTACCTGTGGTCAGTCAGGCCGCTATGAAAAAAGATTTAATCTTCAAGTGAAGACAGAAAAATGTCTTTCATGCCGCTGCAATTTTGATGTTGTTCCAAGCAGTTCTGTGTTGGTGGTGTCGTGGGAGAAACTTTTCTTCTGTAGAGAAATTGCTGGCGAAGGACAAAGGTAGTGAGGCTCCCTCGAGCGCACACACCGCCGCTGAGAGAGCGGAGTGTTCTTTCTGCATGCTCAGATGCGCACAATCAGGCGGAGAAATCGTTTGCAATAAAACCGACAGCATAATGAGCGTATAAATTCACACGGGCCAATCTCGGAGTGTGTCATTGTGCGTGGTGTGAGACCAGGGCGAAACATTTAAAGTAAAAATGGAGGCACGATGTGTGTTTGTACGTGCGTACGGGTGTGACCGCACGCCCCCGCGGCGCTCTGGCACCTATCTTCGCGGGTGTTTATTTGTTTATTTGACTGTCAGGTCAAGTGAGTGCGCCGCCTACAGCGGCGGCAGCGTTTGACGGTGCATTTTCAAAATCGCTTTGCTTTCCGTCCCATGAAACGGAATGTCAACCTGACAAAGCAAACAAAACGCTTATCCCCAAACACACACACACACACACCCACACACACACACATCTTTTTCCAGGTGTCACTCCAATCTGGACTCACACACCATGCGCTATATGTAGCAGCCTTGTCAGCTGCCGGAGACAGAGAACAGAAAGCCAGGCTCAAGTGAAGAGCTGCCAGCATCTCTTAGTCACTCATATGGCGAGACGCGCTTATGTGATCCAAACCTCACCTCTTCTTATTGTTCAGTGACTCACTACAACGAACAGCCGCAGACTTTAGCGCGCACAAGTCTCACACACATAGCCTATATTCTCGGAATGTGTGTGAATGCGCGCGTGGCGGGGGGTTGGTGGTGCTCGTGAAAGCAATCTCCCCATTCCCTTTTCACGGGGACAGGCTGCGGAGACACGCTGTGAATGAGCGCGGAAGTGTGAGTGAAAGCAATAGAGAATGCAAGTGTGTTATGAAAAACACGCACGCGTACGTGCGAGTCACTCGAGAAAATGGGGAGGGGAGGGCTGCCTGTGTGTGAGCTTCGGAGCTCCCGTCTCCCGGCCGGCAGCGTGTCCATCTGTGGTCGCAGTAGCGGAGAAGAACAGGTAGGGGGGGCTGCTGTAGCGCTGTTCTACGTCTCTCTCGCTCCGTCTCCCATTTGCCTGCGCTGCGCAGCTACAAGACACGAAAGAGAATTTCTCCCCGTCGCTCGCGCTTTCTCCCCCCCGCCCTCTCCTCCCCCTCCTCACCCGCCCTTTCTCTCCTTCTCCTCTCTATCACTGTCTGGATCTGATTTTCTGTGTGAAAAATCTGGTCCCTGTGCCATCTCTCTTTTTTTTCGTTTCTGCCTCTAATTTTCTCCCCTTTCTCTCTCCCGGGAGAAGGGTGGTGGTGGTGACCATTGTTTGGGAGATGGTGGGGGTGATGTGGGGATGGGGGGGAGGGTTGTGCGGTGTTCTGTTACCTGTAGCGGCGGGGTGATTAAAGAGCAATGATGGATGGAGCGACCGAGGGAGGAGAAGGAGTGGAGGAGTAATAAAGGTACGGGGAGGAGGAGAGAAGAGGCGAGGAGATGAAATTCCAGCTGCCTGTGAACGGCCGTTTCCTGCGGCACTCAAGCTGCCGGGAGATTAATGAAGGGAGGGGAGGAAGGAAGTGTGGAGCCGCTGGGATGAGCGCACACAGCACAGCACAGCACAGCACAGCACAGCGTCGCTCAGACCGGCACGGCGTAGCCTGGAACGACACAACACAAGCATAGCACAGCATGGCTTAACACAGCACGACATCTCAGCACAGTGTCAATCAGACCAGCATAGTGTACTCTACCACAGAGCAGCGCCACATGGCACAATATAGCTTAGCACAGAATAGAATAGCACAGCGCTGAGCAGTGCAGCACAGGCAGAATTGTCCAATATGACACAGCTTACATCTGCACAACACAGCATAGCATAGCATACAACAGCAGAGCATAGAGCACCCCGGAATACAGTTTAGCTCATGTGTCATAAAATGGCACACCAATGAACTCTGAACAGTGCAGATAGACCAGTCACAAGCCTAAAGCATGACATGGTGTGTGTGATAGTGTCTCACACAGTGAGTTACAGTACATGCTGGAGATTTGCTGGAGTTCAATTGCAGAGCTGAAAACAAGTCCATAATGGGGAAAAACATCAGAACGAAGCACTGAAGTTGTGCAATTAAAACACAACATATATAAGACTACATTTTACAACGCCATGCACAAACTCCAGAAGCAGCTTATAGCACTAACCTCCCTAACCATACAGGCACCGACACACACACACACAAACACACACACACACACACACACACACACACACACACACACACACACACACACACACAGCTGTTTCAGAGCATTCCCTGGAAATGAGGGGAAACCAGCGTGACTAGGAGAAGAGAGACAGAAGTCAAACACAGCGTCTCTTTGAAAGCACCTCATGCTGACAGTGTTGACAATGTGTCTACATCTTTCCCGTGTGTGCCTGCTCTCAGCCTGACTGCTCCTGTGTGTGTGTGTGTGTGTGTGTGTGTGTGTGTGTGTGAGGCCAAGTGTGTGAACGGATGTACATCCATGTGTGTATGCCTTTGTTTGTAATGATGGGGTACGTGCCCGTGTGTCTGTGTGACGGTGACAGAGGGTCATGAGCTTGTAAGCATGTGTATGCATGTGAATCTTCACATATGAGTGTGTGTGTGTGTTTACCTCCAGTATATGTATAGGGTATGGTTTATTATGCATGAGTGTGTGTGTATGTAAGTGTGTGTGTGGGGGGGGGGGTATACATACCTCTGTGCATACATGAGTGTGTGTATTTGTGTTGGGGTGTGTATGGGGGGGGGGGTATACATACCTCTGTGCATACATTAGTGTGTGTGCACATACCTCTTTATGTGTCTGTGTCTATGTGGTGACTGAAGCATGCTTGCGTTTTGGCTTTCCGCAGGCTTTCCTGCAGCTCCTGAGCGATGGCGCTGAAACTCCATCTGGAGATGCCGCTGTGCTGATGCCCTGCACCCCTTTATGGATCAATACCCCCAGAATGAGAGGAAATTGGAGCAGTAAAGTAGAAATAAGCCGTCCTTTCAACTGCCTCGCTGCCTCGCTTGCTCCCTCTCACTATCTCTTTCTTTCACCACGGCTCTCTCTCCCCCTCTCTTCTCAAGTCTCATGGAAACACCATCTTGGTGTTTCCTTCTCTCACTCCATCTCTCACTTTTTCAATGAGTGTGTGAGTGTGAGTGTGGGTGAATGTGTGTGAGTGTGTGAGTGTGCTGCAGAATGGGAAGAGGTGACTGCTTCACACCGAGAACATGACTGATTCATCTCTCTCTCTCTCTCTTTCCTAGTCTCTCATCATAACTACCAGCTGCTACTATGAGAGAGAGAGAGAGAGAGAGAGAGAGAGAGAGAAGGGGGTGGACACAGATCAAAGCAACAGAAATGTTTGCATGGGAGGAAAGACAGAGAAAGAGAACGAGAGAGAGAAAGAGAGAGAGAACGAGAGAAGGAGAGACTAAGGAGGCTTGAGAGAAAACAGTAGAAGAGCCAATCCTTTGCACATTAACATAAACACGGGTGTGTATTTGCTCCATCTTTGTTGTCTTGGCTGGCCTGGTCTGGTGTCTTAGTAGTGCTCATTTGACTGTGCTAATTTGACTGTGCTCATTTGACTGGGCTAATGGAACTGTACTCATTTGACTGGGCTAATGGAACTGTACTCATTTGACTGTGCTAATGGAACTGTGCTTTCCAGACAGTGTCAGACAGCACTCCTGTGGGATGTTTATTGTGTTTCATCTCGGTGGCTCCAGCACAGGCGTGCTTATGTGACATGACATGACATGACTTGACACAGTGGCATTTGAACTGCAGCACTTGAGTCATGCAGGTCAGGCACGTGCACAGATAGACCCCAGGTGGGCCTCAAGCACCTGCCCTAATGCACTCCGACTTGATGAATGGCCTTTTGCAGGATATTCATAACTATTAGCTATTTCTATTTTTCTATTTTAGTTTTTTTTTAAACTAGTAACTATGACATCAATGTTCAATGAAAAGCCTGTTATAACTTTGCCCAATAACTGCATTTGGGTTCTAGTTTTTCAAGACCGCATGGGCCTCTGCGCCTTCCCCTTCGACTTGCCCTTTCAGAGAAGCGGCTGTTAAAGGACCAGTATGTAAGACATGTACTGTACTAAATCATAAAATGACCATGATATGTCATCAGAGATTAAGGAAACATGCTCAACTGAAATACTGGCTTCTCCAACAATGCTACAGCCAGTATATTCTCCTTACAGACACGGAGTGGAATGTCTGTTTGTGTTTTGGCCTGATTCCGCCTACTGCCTATTTCTCCAGTGCCATTTTGACACCCTGAGTTGCCAGATAAGAACGCGAACACAGCATGCGACCGCCATGGAATTAAGCAAACGAACTGGACCAACAGAGATAATGTTTGATTCTACCACATCAAAAAAGCCTCGGCATCCTTCTAAAAAGCTGCATGACCAGAGACGTACTAAATTGAATCAATTCACGAACGCAATCACTCTATACCTTGAACAAATACCAACATCCAAATAGAGTAAGGTTACTCATGTCCATCCCTAGCTACTAGCTATTTATCTGTCTCATTGAATAGAAACCATACTTTATTCAATTGTGTGCCAATAAATGGATGTGGTCACTCTCTCCTCTCTCCGTCGTTCTTCCTCTTCATCTTCCTCTTCTTCACTGTACTCTGTGTCTTGGAACAGAACCATCGCTCATGTTAACTTGACTGTTGCTCTTTGTCTAGATCTTCTGCCTCTTGTACCACTAGGACCTGTACTTTTTTCTCTTCCTCCTCCCTCTAGCTCACCCTCTGCTCTCCCGGCCTCTCGTATCAGTGGCACCTGACCAGCCCTCACTGGCTTCACTTGACACTGGTGAGGCACTTCTGCGACAAGGAAGAACAGTAGGCTACTACTTTGAAATAGATGTGAAATCTCCTATACGTTATCTGTTAAATTGAGCAATATGTTATCATGATCGGGGCCTGGAAAGAAGTTACTCCAACTCCAGTGTGTAGCCTATTTTTGAAGCAGTGGGTTTGTATTTGGGATAACAGGCTTAGCTCTGGCTAACGTACATAGCTAACACATAGCTAAAAATGTCATATGAGCTGGTAGCTGGTTTATAATGTGCAAACGGGTAACGACACTGTGCCGTATGCCACGACATTCTTTGTCACTGTTGTGAAGTTAAGCTGAACAACAAACAAGCTAGTCTAGAGAAAAATAGCCTACCTGTCACCCCTTTCTTGTGGAGCACTGATAGAGCTGTCGCCAGGCAACATGATGGAGTGATGATCTATGCTCTGACATGTCAGGGAAATGTTCATCTTGATCCAAACCTTCATTGACAGGCTGTAGATGTGGGAGTGACCGTCGCCATTTTAAATGCGGTGGATCAGCATTTTTGCAAGTTCCGGTTTTAAAAAGAAAATCCCTGTGAGAGAATGAAAGGGGGTTTGGAAAATCGACAACATAACAACCATGGTAGTTATTTTTTCGAGACAAGACAACAGTTTGTTACAAAAGACCGACTGATAACTACATTTGAACTCACCGAACCGTTTGCCTAGGTTTTCTACTGGCGTTGTTTCACTCACACCTTATTATCGGACGAAAAAACGCATTATTCTTTGGCACCGGGAAGTGTTGAAATGCTAAAAACTACATATTTC